>NC_031496.1:634688-639635 GCF_000237925.1 Schistosoma mansoni
ATTTCGAGAGGGAGAGCGGATTCTCCCCACTCTCGGTCGTATCAGGGCATTTGGAGGGGGGCATGTTATATTAGCGCAATACATTTCGAACAATCTGATCGCACATATACTTGTTAAAAACATTTATATATAAAAATAAAATGTCAATCAGACTGGAAATTAGGGGGGGATTAGAGGAGACAAGGATAATAATAATATGAAAACAATTTGAAAACTAAACACTGGTTAATAAGCTAAAATTACCAGGGTATGTTTAAGATGAGAACAAATTGTTTTTGAATACACAAAGGGGGTTGCATTTTCGTATGGGTAAGGCTTTAATAGACCTTAGTATACGCCCACAAAAACCGAGCTAAGATTAATGTTATGACCTGTTCCCATTATATGTTTGGGTGTTTATCCTCTACTCTTATTAAGTCATTTGTTTCTGCAACCATTTTGGTACATGTCCACACACCCTAATTTTCAGATCACGATTGCTTCTCCTTGTGCATGTATAGCAACACGCACATATTTAAATTGATGACCACAGTAGAGTGTGACACAATCGTTTTCATGTCTTTTAGGCTTTGGATGAAGCATGGACCTCGTTCTTTCTTTGATAATGACTTTCGCTGCACAATATGCTTTGTTGATGACTGATTTAAGCCTTTGTTTCAATAAAAGGCTATTTGAATCACCTCTAAATGGTAAGGTGATGTAGAAAGGCCTTTTTTCCAGCAAGGAAAACCTGAAAGCACTGGACGGATCGCGAGGTGAGGTCGTGGATGCGCACTGCTGAGGAGTCCCACAATAGGAAGAAACGACCGTCCAGTGCTTCCAGGTTTTCCATGGTGGTCTAGCTTCAATTGACTAATGATTTCAACCTTATGAAACCCCGTTTGTATTGAACAGAGCAATAACTATAGTAACTAAGGTACTGGCCCGTCCACGTTAAAGTAAGTTAATACAATATATCTGTCCATGCGAATTGAATATATTAGTAAAATAATTTTAAAAATATATGTATGCGAAAGTTCTTATGTATTCGACTTTTGTTATTTGCATTGTATTCACTTCATTTATCGAGTGAATAAAGCTCTATCTTTCATCATCACTTTTCATCGTTCCTGAATGAAGTTAATATGGTATCTTGAATCTCAACCTATTTGTTTACTTATGTTCAAGAATTAAAAACTTATGAAGATAAAATTGTTGGGGAGATCCAGAGAAATGGTTATGAAAACTCTGAGAAACATCTTATCCAGTTAGCATTCCATATTGGTTTTGCTAGAAATATCTAAAAAGTGAAACTTCAGATGTCGAGTTTGAGATTGCATGATTACGTATATTATTACCATATTTAGTAGCGTTCCAGAATTTTCCGGAAACTCAAGGCTATCTAAAATATTATAAATACCCTAGATTTCCTGTAGATAAACGAACCATGGAATAAAGCGTTTCTTCCATATTTCGCGCCCTTTCTTTCATGTTCAAGTTTCTGTGTAGATTTAGCCTGTGGGTTACTAGACTTACGCCTGTTACTACCAATGGAGCATAGGCCACCGACCAGCATTCTTCAGCCCACTCTGTCCTGAGCCTTCCTTTCTAGTTCTATCCAATTTTTGTTCATTCTTCTCATGTCTGTCTCCATTTCTCAACATAATATGTTCTTTGGTCTTGGGACCGGCAGTAGCCCCCGGAGGAGCTACACGCGGAGTTGTGGGTTACTAGAGAGCTTAGGTAACCGAATCTAACATTCGATTAAAAGACTTATCAAAGACAATCTTCACGAACAAACACTCAATAATATGATAGTTTTTTTTAATTTTAAAAAGGATCTATTTACATAAAGAATGAATTATATTACATTTATAAAATAAGAAATTTAAAAAGATGACAAAAGAAGATTAATAATTGAATTCATGAATGAATTAAAGCTAGATCATCATCAAAAGAAAACCTGGAAGCACTTATGACTGTTTCATCTTTAACTATGTACTCTTCAACAGCATGTATCCACAATCCTATTCGCGGGTTTCGAACCCGAAAACCAGTTGTATATAAGGATATAGTATATGAAGGAAGACAGATATGAATCAATTTTATTCTCAATATTTAAGGGAAAACTCCGCCTGTAGCTCTTCCAGAGTTGCTGCGGGTCCCAAGCCCGGGTAAAGGAGAAGGGTTGGGCATGGGGTTAGCGACCCCATCCTGTAGAAAAGCTAACTCGCTAAAAAAACGCTAACCAGAAAAAACGTAATTTAAAGGAAGATAAAGAGTGTATACACCTGCGCCACTCGATCTTGTGAATGTTTCATTTCCAGTCGACTGAACCGGCACTAACCAATTCGAAGCTTCTAGGTTCAAACCCCTCAAGAATAGGATCATGGATACACACTATTGAATAGTTTGATAATAGGATGAAATAGCTCTCTAGTACTTGTAGGTTATCAATAATGATCTAACTTTAATCAATTTAATAAATTCAATTGTTATAAATTATTACAAACTCGTTTCTGATAAAAAAGAAGATCAATTGAATAATGATATGTTATTAGTTAATATAAGGTATAATGAACTGAATCATTATTATTATTATTATTATTATTATTAGTAGTAGTAGTAGTAGTGGTAGCAGTAGTATGATTAGTATTACTATTATTATTAGTAGTAGTGGTAATAGTAGTAGTAGTATGATTAGTATTAGTATTATGATTACTATTATTATTATTGGTAGTAGTATTAGTAGTAGTTGTAGTAGTAGTAGTAGTATGATTAGTATTATGACTACCATTATTATTAGTAGTAGTATTATGATTAGTATCAGTATTATTATTATGATTACTATTATTGTTACTATTATTATTATTATTAGTAGTAGTAGCAGTAGTAGTATGATTAGTATTATTATTGTTATATCTTGTGACCGAGTGGATGCCTAGTTAATGTGTGACTTGATGAGACCGCCAATCAGGTAGCAGCAAATTATCGATTGGAACAGTGACACACGAAACCGTACGAACAGTCTAGAGCGCTAACCGGTTCTACGATCTGTCTAGCCCAGCCAGTTAAGTCCAAAACACCAATAACAGCCTCTGCAATATGAATCATTATTCACAAACATACTGGGTTTATATACCAACCGAACAGGTCACATTGTACCATAAAATAGGGAAAATAACATTTGTACAATATTTAGCCAAATGTGGCTGTGAATAAGGGGGGAAGGGAGGAAAGTAATCAATAAACCGATGCTAACTCAAGAATCGTATAATAATAATAATAATAATAATAATAATATTAGTTCAAAGGTCGAAATAAAGCTAATGATGAAAAAGAATACGAATATAAATAGTTTAGTTACTTAACAATTATACAATAAGAAAATAGACATATTACATTGGTCCATAAATAGTCCTTAAAAGTTACCATTCATAATTCTTTTCAGGATACAACAATTATTATGATTATTACGATTATTGGTAGTAGCAGTAGTATGATTAGTATTACTATTATTATTATTATTTTTAGTAGTATTGGTAGTAGTAGTAGTAGTGTGATTGGTGTTACTATTATTATTATTATTAGTAGTAGTAGTAGTGGTAGTAGTGTGATTAGTATTACTATTATGATCACTATTATTATTATATTATTATTATTAGTAGTAGTAGTATTAGTAATAGTATGATTAGTATTATGATTATTATTATTATTAGTAGTAGTATGATTAGTATTATTATTATTACTATTATTATTATTATTAGTAGTAGCAGTGGTAGTATTAGTAGTAGTTATAGTATGATTATTATTATTATTATTGATAATAAAGTATTAAAACTTGATTATTTACTAATAATTCATTATTGAATTGTTTTTTATTATAATAAATATTTTTTGAATCATAAATTATTTTTATATTATTTGATATACTACTACTACTACTACTACTACTTAAATCATAAAATATTGATTGAAATTTTATCATCGTATTTAATGTTTGAAAATTTACAATAAAATAAATACGATGAAATGGTTGTTTATTATATAAACGATATATAATAAATAAATTATAATTATTATTAATTTTAATTAAATTATTAAATTTAATTGGTGTATTTAATAATGAATTATAATATAATTTAGAAATAAATAATTTCCAATTAAATAAACGTTGTTTACCATTTAATGGTAAATTTAAATTAGTTGGCCAATAAGTTGTATAATCTAAATAATTATCATATGACCATTTTATAAGTTGTTCATTACCATTCATCTATAATAGAAATAAAAATTTAAGAGAAGTAGTATTATACTACTAATAAATGCAGATTACAAATATAATAATAGTAGTAATAGTAGTGTAGTTTGGTGTGGTCTACTTATGTCCATAAAAATAGTATATAGCGATGGTCAGACCAGATAGTCTACACCTTCCAACATAGCTTAGTTCAGGAAGAATATCAACCTAATTATAATAGATGAAGAAACTCTAGAAGATGTGAGAATAAAGTATCATTGATGAATAAGGAAGATCTAAGTCAGTAAGTCAGCTACAATGTAGGACCAGGCACATATATGAATCGCTACAAGTTGCAATACATCACTAGTACAACAAGATAAACATCAAATTCATTGAAGTAGTTAATTTAGTGGTGGTAATATATAAAAGGAAGGTTGTATATAAGAATATAGTACAGGAAGGAAGACAGATATAAAGCAATTTCAATCTCACGGTTTACGGCAAGACAAAGAGTGTATACACCTACGCTATTGTGATCGATTCGGAGCCATGTCACCCATAGTCTCCAACCATTGGTTATAATTGTCATACGGACCCTAACCAACTAGTTTGTATCTACCAACATGGCTCAGACAAGAAGTTAGTCACTTCAAGCTCTGATACCACGTCTTGGTTTGACCTTCCCTGACTCTCTTCCAACCATCGCCAATACTAGTCAGCATAGC
>NC_031496.1:639835-645876 GCF_000237925.1 Schistosoma mansoni
TCTTAGGAGCATGATCAAGTGAATGAATTTTGGAGAGACAAACGGGATAGGAACATGCAGGGACTCTTTAGATTAGAATTTGTCAGAACAAAAAGATTGAATGCAGCTTTGCCATTGCAAACGTATTTGAGCCATGTCACTCAAGGTCTCTAACCATTGGTTGTTATCATCTTTCGGATCCCAATCAGCTAGTCTACACCTACCAACATGGCTCAGTCCGCGAAGAACATCAACCTAATCATACTTGATGAAGAAACTCTAGGAGATGTGAAAATATTTAAGTAACTGAAAAGTACCATTGATGAACAAAGAGGATCTGAGTCAGTCAGTCAGCTACATACAACATAGGATCAGGTACATATATACATCAGTCCAAGTTTCCATATCTTGTTAGCACAACAAGATGAACACCAGATTCATAGAATTAGTTAATTTAGTGGTGGTAGTATATAAAAGATAGGTTGTATATAAGGATATAGTACAGGAAGAAAGACAGATATGAAGCAATTTTAATCACAAGGTTTAAGGGAAGACAAAGAGTGTATACGCCTGCGCCATTGTGATCGATTCTGAGCCATATCACCTAGAGTCTCCAAACACTGGTTATTATAGGCACACGGACCCCAACTAAATAGTTTGTATCTACCGATATGGCTCAGACAAGAAGTTAGTGACTTTATGCTTTGATGCCACCTTTCGGTTTGGCCGTCCCTAACTCTCTTCCAACCATCCCTCAACACTAGTCAGCATAGCGCGTCGTGGTAATCGATTTTCAGGCAGATGTAAAGGTAAGATTGGTAAAGCGATGACCACATTCCTACAATTGAAGAACATATGGAACTCAGAACAATTTTCAACTAATTTCCAAGTGAGAATCTTCAATATAAACGTCAAGACAGTTCTACTGTATGTAGCTGAAATGTGAAGAACTACTACAATCATCGTCAAGAAGGTACAAGTATTTATAAATATTAGTCTTTGAAAAATACTCAACATTCACTCGCTGGATACCATCAGCAATAGCCTACTGTGGGAGAGGAAAAAATAGCTCGCTGAAGAGGAAATTAAGAGATGTTAGAAGTGGATTGGACGTATATTGAGGAGATCATCAAACTGCATCACGAGGCAAGCCCTAACTTGTAATCCGGAAGGGAAGCGGAAAAGAGAAAGGCCAAAGAACAAATTACGCCGATAAATAGAAGCAGACATGAAAAGGATGGATAGCAACTGGAAAGAACTGGAAAGGATTACTCAGGACAGGGTTGGATGGAGAGTGCTGGTAGGCGGCCTATGCTTCTCTACGGGGGGTGAAAGGGTTGAGTAAGTAAGTTATATCAAACTTTGTGTTGTATATAAATAAAATTACAGGAGAATATACCTGATAGTTAAATTTTTCCATATACATTCACCTAAGTCATTTCTAATATGAACAACAAATCAAAACGGTATTTTGAATCTGAGCGTCCATTATTTTCAGGTGTGGTTATTTTTATCATTGATGAACACATATTCCACATGTCTGATAAAGTCATGTTCTGTCCGGCGCTTTAACCAGGTTGGTGGATATGGAGAACTCATCTAGGAGAGTTGGAAAGCTCTGATTCCAAACCAATCATACACGAGGGCCTCAGAATCCTGAAGGAACAAATGGAGTGTAAACCTATTGTTGATCACAGTCTACCATGAGACTGCATCTCCAGAGGTTGCTCCAATGCACGGTGGATTAGACCTTTAGGTCGAAGGCCCCAATTGTGGTCCCCTAAGAAAACTACATGATTCGGTATGGGCACCCGAGCAGTATCATAGCCATCACACAAATCAAATGAGATTTGTGTAGCGCACATATATCTGGTGCCCCCTTGTACCAATATTTACGTGTTTAAATATATAAATAAAGCGTAATGATATAAAGAAGAATATCGATAAAACATTTAAACAAATGTTTCGAGGTCTACTAGAGATTTTTGTAACAACTAAACTGTAATGAATAAACAACCATTGGATTACTATTCATAAGTATGAGTCGATTGAAGCTAGATTATCATGGAAAACCTGGAAGCACTGGACGGCTGTTTCGTCCTATTGTGGGACTCCTCAGCTATAATATCCACAAAACCCCTTCTGATAACAATAAAATGT
This sequence comes from Schistosoma mansoni, assembly GCF_000237925.1. Lineage (NCBI taxonomy): Eukaryota > Metazoa > Platyhelminthes > Trematoda > Strigeidida > Schistosomatidae > Schistosoma > Schistosoma mansoni. The sequence goes on from NC_031496.1 coordinate 641,975, forward strand.
ATTTGATTAAAAAATTACAAAATCTCTTGTTAAAATCTGAGAACTATACGGTAGATAGCTCATTGGCAAAATGCCAATCAATAGTCTCAAACTCCATTGTTTCTTCTTTTCCATACCAATCATTCTTTATTCTCATTCTCTTTTCTTCAATCTTCTTAATCTTCTGAGACTCCAGACAAGTCACTATCGATTGATGATACATACTACTTATATCTGTCGATATCAGTAGCACATACCACACTCGTCCTCACTTTGAAGCAGTCATTCTTGCAGTGGTTCTGCTCGTTGTGCTACTTTCTTCTTTTCTGTAGCCTGTACCACACCCTCTGTCAAAATGTCGAGTCTGCGGCGCGTTGACCTTCATAGCTCCGTCGACCTGCTGGGCCATCAAAGTCCGACGTATACCCTGCACCCGGGACGTTCAACGCCTGCGCTCCAGCGACCTGCTTAGTCATCGAAAGCCGATGTCCATCTAGTGGTCGCATGTTCCACTCTCTTTTCTGTTGACAGAACCCCCATTTTGCCAATGAAGTATTTACCGTATAGTTCTCAGATTTTATCAAGATATTCTGTACTTTTGTATTTAAATACATTCGATTGTCCCAACTTGTGTTTTCGTTCACTACAGTATATTTTAGTCTTTGACCAAATGTTATTTCATTATTTTATTCCAATACACCAAGTTGTAATTTGTAGTACATCAGGAGAATCCATTCACAAACAATATTTTCACATGATAATAGGTGGTTGATTGTTGTGGACATAAAACTTGCTCACTATGCTTATTGTTATTTGACACTCGTCAAAAAAGCACCACTGCAGTATTAAGGAAGCTGATATTTTTCGGATGACTTCAAAACAGAACTAGAAGCCTTCAGCAATGGGTAGTGAATAATTTCATAGTTATGTAATCCTGTAGTACTGATGAAATTCTACTAATCATTGCAAACGTCTCATTTCCAGTTCGAAAGCTCATCAGTTATGGCATCAGAATATAAATCTGCTTGACTCGCAGGTTGAATCAAATAGTAATTATCGGTTCCATCAAGGTTGTAATACTACCTTGTCAATAGAGTCAGTCAGTCAGTCAGTTACAACGTAGAACTTCGTACGTACGTACATCAGTTCGAGTTGCCATACCACATTAGCACAGAGATGAAGTTGTCGATTCAAATACCATAGTGGTAGAAGTAGTAACAATATAAGCATTAATGTGAAAGATTAGAGTTTGAAAATGTTATTTAAGGAGTATAATCCAGTGAAATAAATTTGGAAAGAGAAAAAGATAGAGACATGGAGAATTCAGAAGATTAGAATTTGTCAGAACACAAAGAGTGGATGCACTTTCGACATTGCAAACGATTTTGAGTCATGTCATTCAAACTCTCTAACCATCGGTTGCTATCATCTCGCGAATCCCAACCAGGTAGTCTACACCTACCAACATGGCTCAGTCCAATTGACATTGACTTCATGGATTTGTGCCACCTTTTGATCTGGCCTCCCCTTGCTTTCTTTCAACCTACTCCTACATCATAAAACATTGCACCTCGGGACAGTCGGTGGTTGGACATACGTAACACGTGTCCCAGCCATTTCAACTGATCAAGTTTCACTACTTCATCAATCGATTTGCCATCATTACCTAGTACCCGTTTCCTAACAACTGCATTACTTACCTGGTGGTCCCAGGATATACGAGCAATGCTTCGAAGACACCTATGATCGAACACTAGTGGCCTACGAATATCCTCTACTCTTATTGGCCATGTTTCACTGCCATAAAGTAGGACGGAACGAACTGCTGCACAATAAACTCGTCCTTTGGTTGCTAGACGAATATCTCGCCTACGCCATAAATGATGCAAGTTGGCGAAAGCTAGACGAGCCTTCTGTATCCGTGCTGAGATTTCGTCACACACCAGACCACAAGGGCTGATAAGACTCCCAAGATAAGTGAAGCTGTCAACACGCTCAACTACTTCACTCCCTATCACTAGTTCGGGTGTCGATGCAACCCAATTCTGAAGTAACATTTTGCATTTCGAGGGAGAGAATAGCATCCCGAAAATGCCTGCAAAGTTGCTTATAGTGGTCAGAAGACTCTGCATTTTGTCAGCGTCTTCACCGAATAAAACTATGTCATCGGCGTATTCTAAGTCAACAAGTGAGCCTCCCGGTAAAAGTTCAACTCCTGGAGATTGAGATGATGAAAGTGTTATCTGCAAAAGCATGTCAACGAAAAAGTTAAACAAGAATGGCGAGAGTGGACAGCCCTGACGAACACCAATTGAGGTTACCAATTCTGATGACAGTTCGCCATAGGCTCTAACTCGACCAGTTGTTTTCGAGTAGAGAGCCTTTATGAGGTTAATGTACTTCTTTGGCACTCCTTTCAGTGACAAACACTACCACAGAATCTCAGGATCAACGGAGTCAAATGCCGCCTTAAGTTCAAGAGTACAACTGGCACGACATTTTACTCTATGATTTCCTGCTGAATACTCCTAACTGTGAGATGTCAAAACGTTATCCACTCGAAGTTGAGTCACTTAAGCTAGCAGTCACAGAACATTGACCATCCTATGTTCTTATTCCCTGTAAAATCCAAAAACAAAAAAAAACTTACTATATCAACTTCTTGTCCAGCTAACATTAAATAACTGCCTGGTAAAAAATAGGCTAATTTTTGAATGGTTTCAAAATCTTTATTATCTTCACTTAATTGTCGTACCAACCATATTGGACTACATTTTCTTAATTGTGTATTATTCATAGCTTTATAGAAAAAAAATGGTGAGGAAAAAAACAAATTAAAAAGAAAAGAAGGTAAATTGTAACAAATTACTACTAATGACAAGAAACTTATTATTAAAAACCAACATGACTCTGAATGTCCTGGTACAGCCGACAGTGGGAAGAGTCCGCTCTCCCTATTCATTGCCTTCTCGTGGCATTACTGTTGTTTACGAAATTGAGAAGACGAAAAGCGAATGACTGGCGCTTTAAACGCGTTGGTCGACACGGAAAGTCCACCTAGGGAAGTTGTAAAACTCTCATTCCAAACCAAAGGTGTACATGGACTCCAGTATCCCCAAGGAACATATGGCGTATGAATCAATTGTTGGTCACCGGCTACCATGGAACTGCATCTCCTCACGATGCTCCACTGCCTTGTGAATTAGGCCTCTAGGTCAAAGGTACCGAGTGTGGGCCCCTAAGAAAACCACCTGCTTCGCTTTGGGTACCTAGGCAGTATCACAGACCACACACAGATCAAATGAGATTTGTGCGGCGCATATGTATCTGTTGCCCCTTTGTACCAATATTTATTTGTTCAAATAAATAAATAAACCAACATAATATATAATGAAGAAGATGAACTGGTCAATGAGAATTCGGATCTTCATCAACTGAGTTGATTAGGGTATATGTTCAATATCCCTTACTATTGTCTAATTAGGTGGTCAATGTTTATTGGTATAAGGAATAAATTGGAAGAAGGGTAGTCAAATGAATATACAGGGTCATTATGTGAAGTTAATAACTACTGGACTGAGCCATATTAGTATATACAAGCTACAAAGTTGAAATTACTGTAACCATTGGTTGGTGATGCTTGGTGATATGACTCAAAATTGACTCAGATTCATTCAATCCTTCAATATAAAAACTGTCTTAACCTATTATTCTTCATTGTTTCTATCTAATATTTTCTTCTACCACTAATATTGTTACTACTTCTGTGACGCTGGCATTTGTTCTAACAAATTTATCTCCCTGTTTTAATGTTGTATGGCAAGCTGACTTGATGCCAGGTTCTACTTTTTATGTCACTAACCGATATATATATATATATATATATATATATATATATATATATATATATATATATATATTTC
>NC_031496.1:646076-647319 GCF_000237925.1 Schistosoma mansoni
TTCTCTGAGCTGGATGGTTTGGTCGTAGAGCTTTTATCATCCTTCTGAACGACATTATCAGCACAAACTTCGAGTAGAAGTTTGTAGTAGAAGTAGAATTTTGTACTGATGAAGTTTGTGCTGGTGATGACGTTCAAAAGAACGATAAAAACTCTACAACCAAACCATCCAGCTCAGAGAACAAAACTCTATCAAAAAGAGCTTCTTTTTCTTTTCTTTTGATTTCTAATTAACAATAATGGTTAATTTTTTGATATACTACAACATATTTTTCTAGTTATACATAACGTGATCCTCATAAATAGTTGAACTCGTAATGACACATGGATGTAGTGAGACCAGTCAGTTTATTGTTAGTTCTTAAGTGATGGGCTAAAGAAAGGACATAATCTGATTGTGTTAAATATACATCTCATGAGTTTTCCGATAGGTTGTATCACCATATCACCAGCTAGTTCATCTCTGAACTATAATTTGAAAGAACAAAAGTTTCTTCAATCCTTCTGGTAATTTTACTTTAAGATCTGTTATGAAACTTGATGAGTGAGTATCCGTTTTTCTTCAGTACACAAATAGATTAGTTTTAGTTTGGTTTTGAAGGTGTCTTCAGATCCCGTTTTTAAAACTAAGAGTAACTTTTTTTTCAAAAAAAATACAAATAACACATTTTGAATGTTTCTAAGCTGTAACTAGTGCAGAAGTTCATCATTTCATCAGATAACATAGTCCAATTCATTTAGGTGTACATTATTTTATTCAGCATAATACAGTAGATCTTGATCAAGAAGTTATTCAGAGTAATTGCTTACCTTAGCATTCTTTGTTGTTTTGAATATTCTACAGATAAAGATGGATAGTCACAATTGGTTGATCACTGGGTGGTGATCAATGTCATGCGTGTCATGTCCTTCTTAGTGCTGATCGAATGCTATCGATCAAGTTGCAATGTGGCCACCAGTCTAGGTGGCTCGACACTGCTTGCACTATATATATTAAGGTAAGATGGTGGTTGGAGGTGGTCAACAGGAAACCCTGGACCCGGGTTTCGTGCTACTTGGCACTCGTCAGTAAGTTGCACCTGTAATCTTGAGGGAACTGATGCTCCCTTGTGGATTCGATCCCGTGTCACTCAGCTTCACAGTCAGAGACGTTACCACTGAGCTATTCGGGCCGCAACCGACCTCCTGTAGGACTGAGATGTAATCACAATTGATTGATCACTGGGTGGTGATCAATGTCATGC
>NC_031496.1:647519-650023 GCF_000237925.1 Schistosoma mansoni
TTACAAATAAGTCTTTATCCTTGTGAGACACTCCCCCATGTCCAGCATTTTTATTAATATAAACAAGTGACTTGATATTCTTCATACATAATTTATTAGACCATTCAATTACAGAACGATTATCAATATAAATATCATTTTCACCTAGAAGACTAATTATAGTTGTATTTGATTGCTTTAAATTACCTATATTTTGCATAGGAGAGTACCCCTTAATATAATCCTGTATTTCTTTATTACTAATATCCCCCCATTCGCCTAATTCTGTTTTAGATAAAGGATCTTTTTTACTTAATAGTGAACTGTATGGATCTATAAATGGTGAAAATAGTGGTTCATCAGCAAACCATATAAATTCATCTGAAAGTAGTGATATATGAAAAAAATTAAATAAAGTTGATAGATGAAATGTTGTATAAGATCATGGATTGATTAATGCTAGACATTAATATTGATGAATTGAAACTCAGTGGTATAGACGTTAAATATTCGACCATGAAACCGGAGGTCGTGGATGCCCCCAAATGTCCTGGTACAGCTGACGATGGGGAGGGGCCGCCCTTTCTCTCGAAATGCTCTCACATGGCCACGCGTATACAGCCTCTACCAGCGAAGTAATACTCACTGCTTTCTCGTGTCCAAGGTGCTGTTTACGAAATAGAGAGGACAAAAAGTGAATGCCCGGTTCTTTAACCGGGTTGGTGGACACTGAAATTCTACCTAGGGGAGTTGGAAAACCCTCATTCCCAACCAATGGTGCACATGGGCTGGCTCCAGTATCCTGAGGGAACAAATGGAGTATGAATCAATCGTTGGTGACCGGCTAACATGGGACTACATCTCCTTACGATGCTCCACTGCTTTATGGATTAAGCCTTTAGATCAAAGGCTCGGAGTGTGTGGCCCTAAGAAAAAAACAACCGGCTTCGGTTTGGGCACCCGGGCAGTATCATAACACTCACACAAATCAAATGAGATTTGTGGCGCATATTTATCTGTTTCCCCTTTGTACCAATATTTGTGTGTTCAAATAAATAAATAAATCAGGTCCTGGATTCGAGCTACACGCTAGGGGTCGTAGATCCGCACTGCAGAAGATTTCGATACTAGATTAAAGTGGCTGTGCAGTGCTCTCAAGTTTTTAATGATGGTTGATTTTCTATAGACTAGTGATTTCAACTGTGTAAAGCTATGATGAAAAACCATTTGATTAGAAATATTGCGTTCACTTTATTTATCTTGTTATACCAGATTATTGAATGGGAAATCCCTTTTAATATTATTAGGATGGGATTTTGTGGAAATTGTGTTAATTTTTATCAGTTGAATTCATGAGTCAATCGAAGCCGTTTCGTCCTATTGTGGGACTACTCAGCAGTGCGCATCCACGATCCCACCTCTCAATATTCGAACCCAGAACCTACTGGTCTCGTACGCGAACGCTCCACCTCTAGACTACTGAGCTGGCTGGCATCCAACGGTGTTAATGTCTAACTTCAACTAATCCACGAAATCGCTCCACCGTCCACCATTGTCTTCAGTGAGTTACTATCTCACAACCCCCTTCTGATTTATATTTATGTTACAGAATTAGGTTGAATATTTAAAAATTTACTACAAAGTTTTATGTCAATCGTCTAAAGATACAGTATTTGTCAAGAAGTAAGGTAGTTTTAGGTCTAATCATATGTAGGCTTGTAAGTGTTTTCTAATAAAGAATAAAAATCTAGAATAGACAGATATGAAGTACATATCAGTTCATAATAAAATCCAAGACCAGACAGAATTCGCTGTTAATACTTCACTGATATCACAGTTATTATTTTCATTGTAGAAAATGAACAGTTGTCTACGTAAGATAGGTTGGTTACCATCAGCAACAGCCTACTTTGGGAAAGTACAAACCAAGTTCCAGCTGAAGAGGAAATTAAGAAAAGATGTTGGAAGTGGATAGGAGACACATTAAGAAAATCGTCAAACTGTCACACAAGGCAAGCGTTAACTTGGAATCCTAAAGGGAATTGGAAAAGAGAAAAGTCGAAGAACTCACTATTAATAACACTTAAAAGTTAAAATCTACTTATCAATGTAATAAATCACCAGGTATTCGGTGTATATTGTATTCAATTCCTTGTTTTTTTCTGATATTTGAACAAGTAGGCAGCTTTAGTTTATTTCCTTATTTAATTACTTACGCCTGTTAACCCTCGTAGAGGAGCATAGGCCGCCCACCACCATTCTCCATCTAACTCTGTCCTGAGTAGTTCTTTCCAGTTTCTATCCATCCTTTTCATGTCTGCTTTCCATTCCCAACGTAGTGTGTTCTTCTACTTTTCTCTTTTCCAATTCCTTTTAGAACTCCAAATTACCGCTTGCCTCATGATGTAGTTTGATGATTTCCTCAATATGTCTCCTATCCATTTCCAACGTCTTTTCTCAATTTCCTCTTCAGCTGGAACCTGGTTTGTTCTCTCCCAGTGTAGGCTGTTACTGATGGTAACCAA
>NC_031496.1:650223-662359 GCF_000237925.1 Schistosoma mansoni
TTAGTATTTTCATAGTTGAAAGCGAGAATCAATTGAAGCTAGACCACCAGGGAAAATCTGGAAGCACCGGACGGCCGTTTTGTCCACACGCTTTCAACTATGAAAATACTAAATCTCCACAAAATCCCCCTTCTGATAATAATAATAATAATCATATGCTCACTAGTGACTGACTTCGAGAGGTAAATCCAGGAGTTCTAGTGAGAAGCATTGACCAGTGGAGTTCAAACCACATCTGTTGTGATATAGGAACTCACTGAAGACAATTGATGAAGGGTTGCACAACTTCGTGGATTGGTTGAAGTTAGACATTAATGTTGGGATGATCCGGCCCAGTGGTCTATCGGTTAAGTGCTCTAGCGCGAGACTGGTAGGTCCTGGGTTCGAATCTCGCGAAGCGAAAAGTTCCACAATAGGACGAAGCGGCCGTCCAGTGCTTCCAAGTTTTCCCTGGTGGTCTAGCTTCCATTGACTCACGCTTTCAATTAGTATTGTTTGCTTGTATCTTCCTATTGATGTCTAGGATTGTAATTGATCAGTCTCTTATTGACATATGTGCATACTGTGTGGATTGCCTCAATATTGCTTGATTTCACAAGCATTATAAGCAAAAATGGATAATGACTAGTAGTGGAATCCAGGACGTGTGTAGCTAAGTTGATGACACCATGACATTTTGAAGTGAAAGGTACTGGGTTCGAGTGCTGGAGTGAACATCGACTCTGAGATGCAGGTACATCCAGCTGAAGAGTCCCAAATAGGATGAAACACGTGTTCTGGATTCCACTACTAGCCACCGTCCATTTTTGCTTATTACTGCATTTTGTATGGAACTTCTATATCAACCATCCATCTTATTTTATTGTGATCTGGATTAGAAGTCAACAGAAATTTTTCATCATGTCGGCCTATGAGCTGATGAAAATCAAGGGAGAATATACATCTCAATAAGTAACACTCGCTAAATGAACAGAAAATAATCGAATGTATCAGAGACAATACAGTTGGTAAACACTGAAAACTTTACAGATAGTCTCAACCCTAAATACTTAAGATAAGTGTATTTTAGAGGTTTTTCTATTTCACTGAAGAATATCAACCTTGAAAATCCATAATGGGATTTGTAAACCAAACGACTCACGCATGACTTTGTAAGCCACACAATACTAGTATAGTGGACGAGGACACCAGTCAGGATAATCGACTGTATTTCAATACAGAATTACAGAACGTCTCAGCAAAATCTGATAACAATACAATAAACACTTTATTTACAAAATGTCAATTAATCGTCTCATACTTCATTGTTCCTCCTTTTCCACACCAATCATTCTTTGTTCTCATTCTCTTTTCTACGATCTTCTTAATCTTCTGCCTCCAGGTATTTCACTTTCGATTGATGATACATACTACTTATTATTTGTCGTCATCAGTAGCACAAACCATACTAGTAGTGATGAATAACAATAACATTTACTTAATTAAGGTCACTATTCACATATTCAATGTCTGAGTCACATTTTTATGCAAACATATTGTATCAAGCTATTCAGTAAAAAGAATGACCAACTCTGTGTGCTTTTTCATAGTTAGGTTGGTCGAAAATCAGAAGGATTTACATCCTATATAAAACTATGAACAGAGTCAATTAAAATATTAACAAACACCATATACATTAAATTAAATGATTTTAGGAAAGGTATTGCTGAGTATAGTCTACACTTCGTCATTACGTAATCTTTTATATATATTAAGCGCTCGCGAGGCGGAATCGTGGATGCGCACTGCCACTGAGGAGTCCCAAAATAGGACGAAACGGTCGTACAGTGCTTCTAGGGTTTCAATGGTGATCTAGCTTCAATTGACTCAGGATTTCAACTATATAAAATTGCTAAAATCTCCACAAAACTCTCTTTTATGATTATTGTTAAATATAAAATAAAGGTTAAATGATGTTAAGAAGTTATAAAAAGAAGGTACTATAACTTACATCTGGATTACTTAAATTCAATAATGGACTATTAGGATTACCATGTGCATGTCGATAGTATGCACGACGAATAGAATCATAGGCATAATGTCGTTTTTGTTGATCAGTTGAAGGCTGAAAAACAATTAGCATTACTTATTAATCATATGTCTTATCAAATTGAAAACAAAAGCAATGGTTTAATGATTTTCGTTATGTCGAGTGCCCGTCTGGATGTCCTGGTAAAATATATGACGTGATGAGATCGCCGATCGGAGAGCAGTGAATTATTGTTCGGAGCAAATGATATACGGAAACCGTATGAGCAGTCTAGAGTACTTATCGGTCCTGCTTTCTGTCTAGCCCAGCCAGTTAAGTCCAGAACCTTAATAACAGCCTTGGAAATATGAATCCTTATTTTCGAACATACAGGGTTTATATACCAACCAGACAGACCAAATCGTACCATAAAATAGAAAACAACATTTGTACAGGATTTGGCCAAATGTGGCTGTGAATAGAGTGGGGGGTGGACAGTAATTAATAGACTGGGGCATAACTCAGGAACGGTAAATCGTACAGTAATAGTCTATGGATCAAAATAAAGCTCATAATAAAGGAAACATGAATATGAATAGTTAAGTTACTTAGCAATTCTACAATAGGAAATATACGCATCATATTGGTCCATAATTAGTTCCTAAAGTTACCATTTATAATCCTCTCCGGGACCTAACATTTTTGTTCTATACTTTACAATGGATAGTTTATGAAATAACATTTGTCATGGTAAACATAGATAATGTTTATTTAATACCAACTATAAAAGATTAATATAGCCAATTGATCTTCTATTCTGTTGCATACAAATCTTAAATGATAAACATTTGCTTTCGAATTTCGACCTAGTTACTTGCTAAGTGATATTTTCATTTGATGTTAAATTTGTCAAATAGCAATTAAAAGAATCTATTATGGCTAGCGTTTGAAAACTACAGAACACACCACTCCTCTCTCAATACTAGGAAAAGTCTTTAACAGGGTATTGTTAAACAGAAAGAAGGACTCCATAGACTCTCAACTTCGAGACCAACAGGTTGGATTCCGTCAGGATCGATCGTGTACAGACAGAATTGCAACTCTACGGATCATTGCGGAACAATCAATTGAATGGAATTCATCACTCTACATCAACTTCACTGACTACGAGAAAGCATTTGATAGTGTGGACAAGACAACACTATGGAGGCTTCTTCGACACTACGGCGTCCCTGAGAATATAGTCAACATCACACAGAATTCCTATGATGAATTAAACTGCAAAATCGTTAATAGAGGACAGCTCACTGACTCGTTCAAAGTGAAGACCAGTGTCAGTTAAGTTTGCTTACTCTCATCCTTTCGCTTACTCCTGGTGATCGACTGGATCATGAAGACGTCAACATCTGGAGAAAAGTACGGGATACAGTGGTTAGCTAGGATGCAGCTTGACGATTTAGACTTCGCGGATGATCTGGCTCTTCTATCACAAACGCAACAACAAATGCAGGAGAAGACGAACGGTGTATCAGTAGCTTCAGCAGCAGTAGGTCTCAGCATACACAAAGGGAGAAGCAAGATTCTCCAATACAAAACAGCATGCACCAATCGAATTACACTTGACGGAGGATGTGAAAAACTTTACATATCTGGGCAGCATCATTGATGAACACGGTGGATCTGATACAGATGTGAAGACGCGGATAGGCAAAGCTAAAGTAGCATATTTACAACGAAAGAACATCTGGAACTCAAACCAATTGCCAACTAACACCAAAGTGAGAGTTTCCAATACAAATGTCAAGACAGTTCTACTGAATGGGGCGGAGACGTGGAGAACTACGAAAGCCATCATCCAGAAGATACAAGTGTTTCTTATCAGTTGTCTATGCAAAATACTAGGGATCCATTGACCAGACACTATCAGCAACAACCTACTGTGGTAGAGAACAAACCAGATTCCAGCGGAGGAAGAAATCAAGGAGAAGCGCTCGAAGTGGATAGGACACACATTGAGGAAAGGAGCCAACTGCATCACAAGGCAAGCACTCACATGAAATCCTGAAGACCAAAGGAGATGAGGAAGACGAAAGAACACATTACATCGAGAAATAGAAACAGGTATGAGAAGAATAAACAACAATTGAGTAGAACTAGAAAGGAAGGCCCAAGACAGAGTGGGTTGGAGAATGCTAGTCGGCAGCCTAAGTTTCATTGGACGTAACAGGCATCTGTAAGTAAGTAATAAAAGATGTCTAACTCTGGAAACAGAATTATTCAAACCATATTAATTAAGAAAAAAGTAAATGGATTATTTCAAATTTATTCACAACATCCATACCTACTATTGACATCTACTATCCCATTCTATTTTATGAGGGTTTTTTGTTGTGGTTGCATACCCTCACTAACTAGTATTTTTTCCTGAATCAAAACAAAACTACTAAGTTATAACTTAAATTATTTATAGATCATGATTAAGATTTAACATTTGGATCATAATTTCTTTCTTTATTTAAACACATAAATATTGGTACAAAGGGGCGACGGATACATATGCGCCACACAAATCTCATTTGATTTGTGTGAGGGCTGTGATACTGCACAGGTTCCCAAACCGAAGCAGGTGGTTTTCTTAGGGGACCATACCCCAAGCCTTCGACCTAAAAATCTGAACCATAAGGCAGTGGAGTATCATAAGAAAATGCAGTTCCATGGTAGTCGGTGACCAACGATTGATTCATACGCCATTTGTTCCCTCACGATACTAGAGCCAGCCAATGTGCATCATTGGTTTTCCAACTCCCATGGGTGAACTTTCTGTGTCCAACAACCCGGTTAAAGCGCCGGACATTCGCTTTTCGTCCTTTCAATTTCGTAAACAACAGTAATGTCACAAGAATGCAGTGAGTAGGACTTGTGTGGCAGAGGCTATATATGCGTGGCCATGTGAGAGCATTTTGAGAAGGATGGTGGCCCCTCCCCCACTCTCAGCCGTACCACGACATTTAGGGGTCAATCATAATTAAATTAAATCATAACTTTCATCAAAAAAAGTATAAATATAATAAACTTACTTCAATATTAGTCCATATATAAAATGTACTATATACATTATTTATATTAGATTGACTTAAACGAAACCATTCATGTTTTATACTTGTTGCATATATTGATAAACCAATCATTATTGTTATATATTGATTATTATATTGTTTATTGGTTAATATTGTTTTAGATTTTTTAATTATTTGTGGTAAAATATTATTGAAACCTTCTTCAGTTGGATCAATCGATTGATTGATAGTTTCCCAATTAATAATACCATTTATATCAGAATTTAATAAATTTGTAAATAATATACTTGTAGCACCAATCTAAATGTTATAAATAAAGAAAATATAGTGAATAAAGGGGAAAGGGGGGGAAAGGGGAGGGAGAGGGAGGAAGGGGGGAAAGAATATATATCATTCATTTATTTCTAAACAATAAATAGTTACTATGTGAAATATCTAACGTAATTATCTAGGATTTGGATATAATTTGAGTTCATTTAGTTGATGGAGAAGATTTGTCGCTCAGTTAGATGATTTTAATGAAGTTTTATTATTTGAACTGGATAGTTTAGTCGTGAAGGTGTACAGGACAAGTTGTGAACCATATGTGGAGAAATTCAAACACTTCATTTCTACCCGAAGTTTGTGTTGATGATGTCGTTCAGAAGGATGATAAAAGCTTCACGACTAAACTATCCAGCTCAGAGAACAAAACTTCATCAGAATTCATTTAGTGTAAGATCAACTTATATTTACAAAAATCTTACTGTAAAAAAGATAAGTATAACTAGAAATGGTCAGGTAGTAGATAGAAATAAATTATTTAGAATAGTTTATCTTACACATACTAACCTTACTTACTGGGTTCAGTTTCATCTCTTATATATATATCAGGAACTATGTAGTCTCGAGCTAACAATCTAAGTCTTTGTATTTATCCTTTCCTTGTCTGAATAAACCTTAGATATTATCGCCTTTTATACTGTTTTATTTATTTATTTTTTAGTAGCTGAGTGGGTAACGCGGTGGTGTTTGAAGTGAAAGGTACTGGGTTCGAGTCCCAGAGTGAACATCAACTCAGATGCAGGTACATCCAACTGACGAGTCTCAAATAGGACGAAACGCGCGTCAAACTGGATTCTACTGCTATCCACTATCCATCTTTGCTTATAATGTATGTCATTATTGTTTTATTATTTTAACACTTCTTAGTATGTAATTTTAATGAGTTCTAATACATATTATTTCAGTGTTCATTTTCTCGACACTTTGACGTACTTCCTATTACAAAGCATTGGTTCAAATCTTGAAGAAGAGTTTGCCGTAGTGTGGGAACCCTCAATTATGCACATCCACGAACCCGACAGCCGTCATGGAACATCGAACATTCGGTCTCGTATGCGAATGTTTAACTTCTAGAACCCTGAACCAGGATCAAATAGTCTACAAATCTGACTTCGCCATTTCAATGGAATTTAACTACCCTCACAACCTCATATTGACAATTATCATATACGGAATAATGACAAGCTTTGAGAGGATGTTGTAGGAGTTCACTGAGAAATCATGACCAGTGGAGTTAAACTGTGTCAACTATGAGGCAGTAACCCACCGAAGATAATTGAAGATGGTCGCGAAATATGGTGGATTGATAGGAGTTGGAGGTGAACACCGTTGGATAACGGCTCAGTGGTCTAATGGTTAAGCATTCATGTGAAACTTGAGGTTCAGGGTTCGAGTTCTGAGTATAGGATCATAGGCGCACATCTCTAAGGACTTCATTGGCATAAAATGACTGTCCATATCTCCTAGATTTTCAATGGTAGTCTAACCTCAAACAGTTCATGATTTTCATTCAAAAAAATACTAAAAAATAACTTAGCCAACGAAATGTTTATGAATCAATCTCTCAGTAGACGTCAGAAGACTTAATTTTGAAGTCAACTAATTTGCAATCTATATACTTATGACTAAAATTTAACATGATGACCCCTATATACAAGACCATGTTTATTTTTGAATAAAACATTGAATATAAACGGTGACTTTTCATACAAAAATAACAATTTGAAAATTATTATTAGTTGTCAAACTTTTGTTCTAATTTACATTGATAAATTATGGGACTCCTCAGCAGTGTATATTCACGACCCCGCCCTCAGACGCTTAACTTCTAGACCACTGAGTTGGCCTGCATCCAATCAGTCAGTCAGCTACAACGTAGGACCAGGCACATTTATGCATCGGTCCAAGTTGCCATACCTCGTTAGCACAACAAGATCAACACCGGATTCATAGAAGTAGTTAATTTAGTGGTTGGAAGTTAGTTAGTTAGTTAGTGGTGGTAATATATAAAACATAGGTTGTATATAAGGATATAGTACAGGAAGAAAGACAGATATGAAGGAATTTTAATCTCAAGGTTTAAGGGAAGATAAAGAGTGTATACACCTACAGCATTGTGATCGATTCTGAGCCATGTCACCTAGAGTCTCCAACCATTGGTTATTATAGTCACGCGGACCCTAACCAGATAGTCTGCTTCTGCCAACATGGCTCAGACTAGAAGTTAGTGACTTTGTGGACTGATGCCATGTTTTGGTTTGACCGCCCCTAACTTTCTTCCAACCATCCCCTACACTAGTCAGCATAGCGCATCGTGGCCGGCATCCAACGGTGCTAATGTCTAACTTCAACCAATCCACAAAATCGCTCCACCGCCCACCATTTTTTTCAGTAAGACTGAATGTTCTGGGTTCGAGTCCCGAAAGCGAGATCGTGGATGCGCACTGCTGAAGAGTCCCATACTAAAACGAAACGACTATCCAATGCTTCCGGGTTTTCCTTGGTGGTCTAGCTTTAATCGATTCATGAATTCAGCGATTAAATTACTACAATCTCTATTAAAACCTCCTTTCTGTTAAGTATATGTTTGATGATCTGAACACAATATTGTCTTATTATAAGTGATATATCACTTAATGATTTAATAAATAAATCTAGTTTATAATCAATTCTTATTCAGATACCAATCTATCTAAAAAGTCATATTTTCATGAATGAACTCAAAAAGAAAATTGAATGTTTAAATATATATATGTCCTAAAATCTTTATCTTACAATTACTTATCTATTATCATATAAATTGCATTTACAATCTTTAAGGACAGATTTAACTATTTATGTTCAATAAACTTAAGATACACTAATCACAGTTATGTAGAGTATTACAGCATGCCTTAGAAATTCTGTAAATGTAATGAAACAAAATAGGTATACATTAAAATACAAGTGAAATAAGTTAGTCAGTCAGTCGTATATCCTGGGACCACCGGGTAAGTAATACAGTTATTAGGAAACGGGTATTAGGTAAGGATGGCAAATCGATTGATGAAGTAGTGAAACTTGATCAGTTGAGATGGCTGGGACACATGTTACGTATGCCCAACCACCGACTGCCCCGACGTGCAATGTTTTATGGTGTAGGAGTAGGTTGGAAGAAAGATAGAGGAGGCCAGACCGAAACGTGGCACAAATCCATGAAGTCAATGACAAGTGGACTGAGCCATGTTGGTGGGTGTAGAGTACGTGGTTGGGATCCGAGAGATGATAGCAATCGATGGTTAGAGACCTTGAATGACATGACTCAAAATCGTTTGCAATGGCGAAAGTGCATCCACTCTTTGTGTTCTGACAAATTCTAATCTTCTGAATTCTCCATGTCCCTATCCTTATTCTCTTTCCAAATTTATTTCACTGGATCATACTCCTTCGATAACATCTTCAAACTCTAATCTTTCACATTAATGCTTATATTGTTACTACTTCTACCACTATGGGATTTGAATCGACAACTGCATCTCTGTGCTAATATGGTTGGGCAACTCGAACTGATGTACGTACGTACGAAGTTCTACGTTGTGACTGATTGAAGTCACTCTGTCAGCTGCAACGTTGGACTGGTCATATATCTATGTATTGGCCCAAGTTGCCATACCTCATTAGCACAACAAGATGAACACCGAATTCATAGAAATAGTTACTTCAGCAGCTTGCATTTAGAGGAGGAGAAAAAAAGCCAAAACATCCTAGCATTGTTACACAGTGCTATCAAAACAATCTGTATTTGATCAGCGTCTTTATCAAACAGGACTATGTCGTTTACGTATTCTAAGTCGATAAGTAGATCTTCTGGTAGAAGATTAATATCCGAAAATCAGTCGACGATAACGTTATTTCCAGCAATAGGTTTATGATGAAATTAAATAAAAATGGAGATGATGGATAGCCTTGTTGGACACTATTTGAATTTGCAAAGTCAGATGACAGTTCGCAATAATTTTGGACTCAATTAATAGTATTCAAGCAAAGAGCCTTCTTACAATGTTTATGTAACAACTGAAATAAACTATCGATCGAACCAATATACTAACTGCTATATTGTAGTTTTTGGTGAAACATAAAGAACATCTTTGAGGAAAGATGTTTTCCTATGTATACAGATTATTTATTTATTTATTTGAACACATAAATATTGGTACAAAAGGGCACCAGTTACATATGCGCCACACAAAAATTTTTTCATTTAAATGTGTGAGGACTGTGATATTACCCGGGTGCCCAAACCGAAGCGGGTGATTTTCTCAGGGGGCCACACTCAGAGCTTTTAACCTAAAGGCCCAATCCACAAGGCAGTGGAGCATCGTAAGGAGATGCAGTCCCATGGTAGCCAGTGACCAACGATTGGTAATATGCCATTTTTTCCCTCAGGATACTGGAGTCCATGTGCACCATTGGTTTGGAATGAGGGTCTTCCAACTCCCCTAGGTGGACTTTCCGTGTCCACCAACCTGGTTAACGAGTCGGACATTCACTTTTCGTTCTCTCAATTTCGTAAACAACACCCCCGCCATAGATATCATTTAAAAAAGAACCATATTTTTTAGTTCGAATAAAGGATATCATTTAAGAGATCTTGAAAACTGAAAGGACAATTCAAGACTAGAATAAATATCCTTTGGTTTTTAGTACTTTTTAATCACCAATTTTACTGTTTAGATTATTTCAAGTCAAAAAAAGATTAAGATAAAAGTCAATTGATCTGTACCATTGAAATAAGATTTTGATCGGAGAAAATTATTTGTAAACTTGTAAAATAAAGTCACAAGCATTATAAACAAAGATGGATAGTGGCTAGCAGTGAAATCCAAGACTAGCGTTCCGTCCTATTTGTGACTCATCAGATGGATATACCTACATCTCAGAGTTAATGTTCACTCTAGGACTCGAACCCAGGATCATTCACTTCAAACGCCATCGCATTATCCACTCAGCTACTGAATCCTGATAGTCATTTGCAGTCCTAAACATCAATGGGAAGATTCAAACAGACATTACTAAGTGAAGATAATTCATCATTTCTTAAAGTTGAATCCCGTTAAGCAGGAAAAATAGGTTTTACTGATTGATATTATTTTTGATGATTACCTAGGCAATGATAATATGGAAAGTTTAAAATAAAAAATGTGATGAAATTTAAATACATATATAGTGTGTACCACTTATGTCTGTCTGACGTTGTGCACTTGGCTACTGAGTCCTGATAGCCTGATAATACAATAGCGTTTGAAGCAAACGGTACTGGGTTCGAGTCTCAGAGTGAACATTAACTCTGAGATGTAGGTACATCCAGCTGATCAGTCCCAAATTGTACGAAACGCACGTTCTGAATTCTACTGCTAGACACTATCCATCTTTGAGGTAAGATGGTGGTTGGAGGTGGTCAACAGGAAACCCTGGATCCGGGTTTCGTGCTACTTGGCACTCGTCAGCCAGGTGTACCTGTAATCTTGAGGGAACCGATGCTTCCTGTCGGACCATCACCCAGTGGTCAATCAATTGTGATTACATCTCAGTCCTACAGGAGGTCGGTTGCGGCCCGAATAGCTCAGTGGTAACGTCTCTGACTGTGAAGCTGAGTGACACGGGATCGAAACCGCCAGGGAGCATCCGTTCCCTCAAGATTGCAGGTACACCTTGCCGACGAGTGCCAAGTAGCACGTAACCCGGGTCCAGGGTTTCCTGTTGACTACCTCCAACCACCATCTTACAACTTACATCCATTACAAATATATTGCAAAGTATTCAATCAACAAATGATTTCAGTACAACAAACCGAGCACATTCAACTCACAATCCAAATTTAATTACCCATGTCTTAGTGTTTAGGTTTATTATAATCATGTATCAACTATTTAGATCTTTTGATTTGGTTAATATTTATATTTAACCGACTACATTAGGGATATTTAGAACTAATATGATGATAAGTAAAGATAGATAGTGGCTAGCAGCGGATTCCAGGATGAGCTTCTCGTTCCATATATTTTTTATAATGATTCATTATCTCAAACATTCTTTTTTTCGGTTTAAAGTGAGTTCGTTCCAACTGTCACTTCATACTTGTCTATGACAATAAGATAATTTTTTTGATGTTACATGAAGTACTCTTCTTGGTTTCATCTTTTAACGTATGTACGTGGATGTGTTTAATTTAACTACATCTTTTGTTCAGGTTAACGCTATTCATAATGTTACTGATCATTAATTACAGCATAGGGTTTATATGGTACTTTAGATGCCCACTATCATTTATTTTCATGGTTACTACTATTTCACATTTGATAATTTTGATGTATACATGAGCCTCTATAAATTTATATTAATAACTAAGAAGTTATAATATTCGCAAACTTTTTAAATGATTCTATTTACTGTAAGATTTATCACTTATTCTTCTGTTATCAACGAAGTTAATTTTAAAGAAAACTAAGAGAACTGGAATCATACATATATTGTAAATTCATTTAGTATTGTTTGTTTGAATCTTCCCATTGATGTTTAGGACTGTAACTGGTCAGTCTCTAATTGGCATATATGCATACTGTGCGTATTACCTTGGTATAGCCTAAATTCACAAGCATTGTAAGCAAAGATGGATAGTTGACGAGTCCCAAATAGGACGAAACGCGCATCGTGGATTCCACTGCTAGCCACTATCCATCTTAGCTTA
>NC_031496.1:662559-824776 GCF_000237925.1 Schistosoma mansoni
ACCATCACCCAGTGGTCAACCAATTGTGATTACATCTCAGTCCTACAGGAGGTCGGTTGCGGCCCGAATAGCTCAGTGGTAACGTCTCTGACTGTGAAGCTGAGTGACACGGGATCGAATCCACAAGGGAGCATCAGTTCCCTCAAGATTACAGGTGCAACTTACTGACGAGTGCCAAGTAGCACGAAACCCGGGTCCAGGGTTTCCTGTTGACCACCTCCAACCACCATCTTACCTTAATATATATAGTGCGAGCAGTGTCGAGCCACCTAGACTGGTGGCCACATTGCAACTTGATCGATAGCATTCGATCAGCACTAAGAAGGACATGACACGCACGACATTGATCACCACCCAGTGGCCAATCAATTGTGATTTCTATCCATTTTTGCTAATAAATAATATATTCATAATATCCTAATGAGTAAAGAAAATTACATTTTCTGACGTTTCGTCACTTAGGTTAAGTCAGTTCTTCAGAGAATTAATAATCAAAAATAGTACAATGGAACAATTAACAAACAAAAAACCAAAAAAAAAAACAAAAATACAATTTACTTGATTCACTAAATAATCCATACGTGGTATTATATCTTGTAATCTACCAATAGTACCTTGTACATCATTTGCCCATGTTTCAATATTAATTTGATAAATCTGTGTACGACGCCACCATGGTATTGCATATGGTAAATTTGGTATATTTAATTTATATGCATAAATAATTCCAATAATTATACCAATAATAATTAATGGTAATAATATACTAGTTATAATAATTAATATAATAAACATTTTTAAACTTAAACCAAATGGAGGTTGAAATTTCCTATATGTAAAAAAAAAATTAGAGGGGGGTGGGTAAAGAACAAACAAAAAAAATTATTATCAGAAGGGGTGGGGGAGGGTTTGTGAAGATCTTAATAATTTTAATAGTTGAATTTACAATTCACTTGACGACTATGGAAAACATGGAAGTACTGGACGGCTTTATGGTATAGAGGTTAGACGGTCGCACATGAGACTGATAGATCCTCGGTTCAAATCTCATGAGGTGGGATAATGGATGCTCACTGATGAGGAGTCCTATAATAGGACGAAACGGCCATCCAGTGCTTCTAGGTTTTCCGTGAGTCAATTAAAGCTAGACCACCATGGAAAACCTGGAAGCACTGAACGGCTTTATGGTATAGAGATTAGGCGCTCGCACGTGAGACTGATAGATCCTTGGTTCAAATCTTGTGAGGTGGGATCGTGGATACTCACTGATGAGGAGTCTCACAATAGGATGAAATGGCCATCCAGTGCTTCTAGGTTTTTCATGATAGTCTAGTTTCAATTGAATGAAAAATTCATTCAGAAAAAGATATTAAGAGCATAAAGTACTAGATAGCGATTCTATACTTACATTCTTACACCTGTTACACCTCGTGGAGGAGCATAGACCGACCACCAACATTCTTCAACTCTTTTTTCTGAGCAATATTTTCCAGTTGCTATTTGATATGGTTGATGATATTATGAGTTCACCTTACTCGGTAAACGGAACGAAAGACTATGACACAGTGACACAACAGGCTATTCTAATCCTTTGTTCCCAACCTTGCTAACTAGATCAAGAAGTTTTGATGAGGTGTAGAGAATGTATTGTACAGGCATTCAGAAAATACGAGGTCAATGAGCACATAAATCAAGCTTATTTATATCGTTATATCCTGGTGAAGACATAAGTACGGTTAACTCCTTGGACCTAATAATGGACAATTATTCTATATATTCTTATTGTTTAACTATTGAGTAATTAGATTGTGTATATCTATATTCATCTAATTATAAGCTTCATTTTGATCTATGAATTATTATTATACGATTTACTGACCTTAAATTATACTCAGTTTATTGATCACTGTCTCCCACGTCCACAGCCACATTTCGCTTGATCCTGTACAAATATTATTTTTTATTATATGGTGTGATGCACTCTGTCTGTCTGGTATATAAACCGAGTATGCTTCAAATAAATGATTCGCATAGCAGAAGCTGTAATTGGTTTTCTGGACTCAATTGGAAGGGCTAGGCGGACAAAGGATCAATAAGGGTTCTAGACAGCTCATACCGGTCGAAGTCATTGGTTAACACAGTGCTAAGATTGAGAAAGTCGTATTCCGATTGGTGGATAAATCACGTGATAAAAAGCCGGACATAAAATCACAAGGAATTGGCATTACGGCCTATTTTTTATAAATTCATAACATATACAATGATAGAAACGCCCTTGGGAGAGCCACAAAATAGCGTACTAAAACAATCCGTCAACCAATGACAGTCAAGGAATTCCGAGTAGGAAATGTAAGTTGTAAGTCAACTAAGCGTTTCTTGGCGCAAAAACATAAAATTCAAAATTAGGACCTTTTCCAAGTGAATTCTGGGGATCTAACGTCTCCAACACTATCCATTCTTTTGATATCTGCCTCCGATTCCTGACTCAATGTATTCCTCGGTGTTCCTCTTTTCCTTTCAACTTCAGGACTTCAAGTTAGCGTTTGCCTCGTGATGCAGTTTGATAAATTCCGTAATATATTTTTATCCAGTTCCAACGTCTTTCCCTAATTTCCTCTTCACTTTGAAGTTGATTTGTTCTCTCTTACAGTAGGTTGTTGTTGATGGTATCCAGCAAACGGATATTCAGTTTCTTACTTAGACAATTGTTTATAAATACTTGTACACTTTTGTTGATGATTGCAGTAATTCTTCAAGTTTCAGCTACGTACAGTAGAATAGTGTTGACGTTCGTATTGAAAAAATCTGACTTTGATATTGGTTGGCAACTGTTTCAATTTGCATATGTTCTCAAACTGTAGGAATGCTGTTCTTGCTTCGCCAATCCTCTCTTTTATGTCTGCATCTGATCCTCCTTGTTTATCCATTATGCTCGCCATGTGAGTAATTGTTTCCACCTCTTCTACAGGTTTTCATCAAGTATGACTTGGATGGTGTTCTCTGTGTTGTATTTGAGGATCTTTATTATTCCCTTGTGTTTGTCGAGACTTACTGATGCCACACTAGTTGTCTTCCTTTGTATTTTTTGATGTTTATGGGATAGAAGGACAAAGTCATCTGTGAAGTCCAAATCAATGGTGGTCTTTGTTTCTTAAATTCATAGTGGTTACCTGAAAATTGCAGATCGGTTTGTTTACATAAAGTTCTTAAACCAACTATTTTCAGTTATTTTTAATTAGTTAAGCTCAGTAAATTTTAGTTACAGTCATCACTCTGATCTTCGACATGTAACAGATTATACATTAGCTGTCATTCTAAATACGTAGAGACTGTATTTCGAGAAGTATTGGCCGAAAATCTAACTAAAATGGGAACTGTTTCTTTCACTTAACAATTTAGTTATGATGTAATGTACAATAAGGAGGCCTGTTGTCCTATTTGCCACAATGTTCGGACATTAAAAGTTTCTACATGTAGTTTAAAGCGTGGTTTCAGGAGACCAGGAATAACGTTCCGTGTACTCAAATCGTTTGCCCTAGCAGTGCGAGGTGATGAAAGGACAGAGGAAGGGCTAGTCGTGGAGATTATAGAGTTATTAGGTGTAGGAAGGATTTGAAAGTGACCAACTTCGTCTCGTTTGCAGTTACCGGTATGAGGGCTAATATCACTTCCCGGCTGCCCACACCATGGAATGGTATTTCTTGAGGGACCTGAAAAGGAAGTTGGATTAGTGTTGGTCTTAACGACCTGGGAGCGTGACCGCAGTGCCCAAGGGACAATTGCTTGAGGCCCGTCACGCACGGCCTATTAATGTCATATCTAGACGAAGAATTCTTATTGTATAACTATTAAGTAACTACAATACATAAATATTCATATTCCTTTTATTATAAGCTTCCATCTGATCTATTAACTACTATTATTAGTTACAGTCTCTCACAATCACAGTCACATTTTGGTATGATATGGTCTGGTTTGTTTGTATATAAACCCAGTATATTTGAAATATGTGATTCATATAGCAGAGGTTGATATTGATGTTCTTGTCTGAACCGGCTGGATTACGAGAGAGATTACTATCTCCGAGGATCAATCGGAACTCTAGGTTGCTCGTAATTGTGTTTATGCGTCATTAGTCTAATCGTATAAGTCAATGTCTCTAATTGGTGATATATATTAACAAGTCACATGACACAACGATTGACATATATACTTTCTGAGTAAATGACTAAGATAATCATATTTAGTCACAAGTTTTTTTGTAATATATTTTATTAAAGCTACATTGTGAGTAGTATCGTTTAGTCACTATAGCAACAATTCATTATTGATTTATAAATATCAATAAAAACTTTAATGAATTATAATCATTAACATTAAAACAATATCAGAGGTGGGGTTTTGTAGATATTATACTCATTTCAATAGTTGAGATCATAAGTCAATTGGAACTAGATCACTATAGATGCCAGCCAGCTCAGTAGTATAAAGGTTAAGCGTTCTCACGTCAAACTAATAGATCCTGGATTCAAATCTCACGAGGGCGGGATCATGGATAATCACTGTTTGAAGAATCCCACAATAAGATGAAACATCCATCCAGTAGTTCTAGATTTTCCATGACAGTCTAGCTTCAATTAACTCATGATCTCAACAATTGAAATGAAAACAACATTTAAAAAAAAATAATTTACTTTTGATTCTTTTTATCTAATATAGATTTTTTTAATAAAGCTGATTTATTTAATACAGCTCCATCATCCATAACTACATTATATTTTTGAACAAATCCAATTAATTCTGGTTCCATATCATTATTATAATAATAATCATTCAAATTTGAATGATAAATTTTATCCATATGTTCATTATTTATATTAGTAGTATATCCATTTACAGTATCATTTCTCGTTCTGTCTGTATTACTATAATCATCCTCATTAATATCTCTTGAATAATCTAAGTTCTGACATGTAATAGACATTACACAACTTGTATGTTATCAAATGGATGTATTGTATAATATATATGTAGGTATAGAAATGGTTTAATTGAATGACTTTAATACTTTATTCTGATTGGTTAATTTATTTATTATATACTTATCAAGGTCTGCCCGTTACTATAACTACAAAGGTTATGAGAAAAAATTAAAAAAAAACAAGTGCGCATTGACTAATTACCTGTTAAGAAGAAAAAAAAACGATCGATAATGAGTCATGTCTGTAAATTAAGAAAATAGAGGTCAATTATTGATTAATGTTTTACAAATAAAAACAAAATAAATATTAATTGAAATCATTAGTCATTTGAAGCTAGACCATCATGGAAAACCTGGAAGCACTGTTTGATGGCCGTTTCATCCTATTGTGGAACTCCTCAGCAGTGCGCATCCACGACCTTGCCCCGTGAGATTCGAACCCAGGACCTACCAGTCTCGCTCCAGAGCACTTAACCGATAGACCATTAATCAGGTATCCGATGGTGTTTATGTTTAACTCCGATTAATCCACGAAGTTGAACAACCGTTCACCAATTGTCTTCAGTGAGTTGATATCTCACAACCGACGTGGTTTGAACTCCACTGGTCACTGCTTCTCACTAGAACTCCTGGATTTGCTTGTCGAAGTCAGTCACTAGTGAGTATACTAAATCTCTACAAAAACCCCTTTTGATAATAATCAAATATGTATTAGTATGGAACAATTGATATAAGTGAATGTAAAGGATTGGAATGACGAAAAGTTTTGAGATGGTGGAGATTTGTAGTTCAGGTGAATAATTTTGATCGAGTTTTGTTCTCTGAACTGGATAGTTTGGTCGTAGAGCTTTTATCATTCTTTTGATAAGGTCAACAAGAACTAATCAATCTCGAGGTGTATAGAACAAGTTGTGAAACACATGTGGAGAAATTCGGACACTTCATTTTTTTACCCGAAGTTTGTGCTGATGATATCGTTCAGAAAGACGATGAAAGCTCCATCCAGCCCAGAGAACAAAACTCCATCAAAATGACAAAAGGTTATCAATGATACGTTTCAAAGGAGATGAAATTACTGGAATAATTAATCACAGAGTTAATTCCTCATTGAAAGTGGCCTACTCAGAAGCAAAAAATAACGATGATATGAGAAATAAACTGCTCACTCAAACAAACCAAAATTAACAAGTTGTCTTTTCTCAGTCGCTCCAACTACATTTACCAATTTTAATGTACGTGATAACCCTCCTATCCTATACACATGAACAAATACAGACGAAGACAACAAATGTAGCAGTAGCCTCTGTATCAATAGGCCTCAACATACACATAGGAAAAAGCAAGATTCTCAAATACAACACGGAGAACACTAACCCAATCACACTTGATGGAGAAACTCTGGAAGATGTGAAAAAATTCAAGTAACTGAAAAGCATCATTGATGAACAAGAAGAATTTGACGCAGATGTAAAGATGAGGATTGGTAAAGACAAAGACCACATTTTTACAATTGAAGAACTTATGGAACTCAAAACAATTGTCAATTAATTTCAAAGTGAGAATCTTCAACACAAACGTAAAGATAGTCCTACTGTACGGAGCTGAAATGTGGAGAACTACTACAACCATCATCTAGAAGGTACGAGTTTTTATAAACAGTTGTCTACGCAAAATACTCAACATTCACTGACTGGATACTATCAGGAACAGCGTTTTATGGGAGAGGACAAACCAGCTTACAGCTGAAGTGGAAAAGGCGTTGGAAATGGATAGGAGACACATTGAGAAAATCACTAAACTGCATCACGAAGCAATCCCTAACTTGGAATCGTGAAGGGAAGAGGAAAAGAGGAAGACCAAAGAGCACATTACGCCGGGGAATAGAAACAGATATGAAAAGGGTAAATAGAAACTGGAAAGAACCGGGTTAGGTAGAGAATGCTGGTGAGCGGCCTATGCTCCTCCACGAGGGGTAACAGAAGTAATTAAATAATGTACATGCCAAAGCACATACATTGAAAGAACCGAGAGAAGAGTATATGTTCGTATATCTGAGCGTGTTCCAGTAAAATTGAGGCAGCGAGGGACCAGGACTCTCAACAATGCAATACCTCGGCATTTACTTGACATCGGGCATACCATTGAAATCTCGCATGCTTTCAAAATTATTAACAAACGAAAAAGTATAGTTGCTCTCCGTTTTTCTGAAGCCATCGCGTTAAGAAAACGTAAACCGGATCTATGTATTCAAGAAAAGACAGTAATAAACTTATTACTACCATGATAATCCAATTTTTTGTGTTTGGTTATTAGTTTTATTTTTGTTAATATTTAGTTTGTATTATATTCCTCTCCTATTACCGTATTCTTAAACCATCCTTTCACTCACACATTTCAGCTTACTTGATTATCTTAAATTATGTGAACTCTTCACATTCTGTTCAATAATTACGTAACACATCTAGTCAGTTTTTGATTCCATGGATCTTTTATTACATCTAAAACTGTCACACGACTTATCTGTCTCTCAACTCCACTCAACTATTACACCACCAATCCTTAATGTTTCCTTGATTCTCACACCTAATAACCTCTGACCTGTCAATGAATGCCAGACCACCATTGAAAACCTGGAAGCACCAGATGGTCGTTTCGTCCTATTGTGGGACTCCTCAGCGGTGCGCATACACGACCTCAACTCGCGAAATTCGAACCTAGGACCTATCAGTCTCGCGCCAGAGCACTTAACCAGAAGACCACTGAGCCGTCATCCACAATAGGACGAAACGGCCGTCCAGTGCTTCAAGATTTTCCTTGGTGGACTAGCTTCAATTGACTCATGCTTTCAACTATGAAAATATTTTATTTGTAAAATATTCATCAATTGTTTCAGATTATGTTGTTTCTTCGTTTCCATATTAATCATTTTCTGCTTTTTGTTCTTTTCTCTTCGATTTTCTTTGCCGTCAGGTATTCCATTTTCGATAGATGATATATACTACTTATATCTGTTAATATCAGTATAATATATCTTAATTTATTTATTATTATTTATACACATAAATATTGGTACAAGGGGGCACCAGATACATATGCGCCGCACAAATCTCATTTAATTTGTGTGAGGGCTGTGATACTGCCCAGGTGCCCAAACTGAAGCAGGTGGTTTTCTTAAGGGGCCACACCCCGAGCCCTCGACCTAATGGTCTGATCCACAGGGCAGTGGAGCATCGTGAGGAGATGCAGTCCCATAGTAGCCGGTGACCAACAATAGGTTCATACGCCATTCGTTCCATCAGGATCCTGGAGCCCATGTCCACCATTGATTTGGAATGAGGATTTTCCAACTCCCCTAGGTGGACTTTCGGTGTCCACCGACCCGATTAAAGCGCCGGACATTCGCTTTTCGTCCTCTCACTTTTGTGAACAACACCCCCGCCACGAGAAGGCAGTGAGTAAGACTTCCCTGACAGAGCCTGTATACGCGTGGCTATGTGAGGGCATATATCATAATAGTAGTTCATAGATAGTTATGTGGAATCTATTAGTTTAGAGTTGATCATTGATAGTTTCATGAGTAGTTTTGAGAGTAACACTAATATGTGATATTTAATTGGTGTCGATATGATACAAATCAACTTAATTTTCTACTATAGATCATCAGAATATGACTGAACATAGTATAGTGGATTTGTAGAAATCGTTACATTATTATAGTCTTACATTCCGGATTAATCTTAGCTAGACTACCACCCACGGATTATTATCATACGAATTATTGTCCCTAGATTATATTCAGTTTATTGATTATTGTCTCTCATGTTCACAGCTATATTTGGCTTAATCTTGTGCAGATATTATATCCTATTTTATGGTGTAATGCGCTGTGTCTGTCTGTCTGTTATATAAACTGAGTGTGCTTGAAATAAGTAATTTGCATAACAGAAGCTGTAATTGGTATTCTGGATTCAATTGGAAGGGCTAGACGAACAAGAGATCAATTAGGGCTCCAGACCAGTCATACGGGTCGAATGCTGTTTTATATTCACATCTCTGCTCGTGCTTTTATTGGTGTATCGGTGGCCAATAGTAACTTAGGGCATCCTATCTTTGGGTAAAGATATAGGTAGTTCAAAAATTCGACCCATACTTCTGACCACATTGAAACATATCTGTCGTAATTCTAATAATCGTTTACGAAGCACAAGCTGCCTAATTTATGACCCAATGCTTTCTATTTCTATCTTTTCAGGAATTGCTTCTTTGTCTTCTACCCTACGTTTTGATATTTACATAGAGGTCTTTTCAGAGTCAAATATTTGTAGTGACCTGCTTTTTTCGACAAGAACGCCATTGGTATAATAGAAACAATTATTATTATAACCCATTGTACAAGTGATTGTTTTATCGTACTCGTTGTTGTTTAACTGTATCAAAGTTACGTTTCGTTCGATCGTGATAATACTGAAATATCTAATCTTGAAAACATAATCTAGGACGACGTACAATGGTTTTCATATCTGTAGCCAAACAGTTTAAAACTTTCAAATACTCCTCTATATCATAGAATACATCATGATACAAGTTAATCAAAGTGATATGTTTAACATTTCCGAAAATGATTATTATGTCGAAAAATTGATGTATAACAAGAATAAAGCTGATTAATGAAATTTTATTTATTTAAAATGAAACGATGTGTTGAAACAATGTGTTATGTAGTAGCGAAGGCATAAGTACAGGTAACTTGCAGGACTTACTATTGGACTATTATTCTTATTGTATAACTATTCTGTAACTAGATTATCTATATCTATATTCATCTTATTATAAGCTTCATTTTGACCTATTGATTATTATTGTATGATTTACTGTTCCTAAGTTATACTCAGTTTATTGATTATTGTCTCCCACGCTTACAGCCTCATTTGGCTTGGTTTTGTACAAATATTATTTCTTATTTTATGGTATGATGTGGCCTGTCTGTCTGATATATAAACAAAGTATGCTTGAAATAAACGATTCGTATTGCTGAGGCTGCTATTGGTGTTTTGGACTCAAGTGGACGGGTTAGGCGGATAAGGACCAATAAGGACGCTAGATTACTCATACTAATCGAACGTCATTGTCACAGTGTGAAGGTCGTAGAAGGCATATTCTATTGGTGGATAATTTACGCGAATTACGTCCTTGTTAAATTCGTAAGGTCATAACGAATCAGCGACGACCTTGATCAAGTCATAACAATTGGCCACAGCCTAGATCAAAAACATAACAAATTGGCGACGGCTAGGTCAAGTTATAACACCATAAATGTAATTACAATTTGAAAGATTGTTTTCATGAAAGAAACGACGATCCTCAGTAAATGTCACGCATTTACACAGCATAAAACACATGTGATGTTTGAAAAAAAAGAAAGATGATGTGTCATCAGAAAGCAACTAAGCAAACGAAAATAGATTAAACAAGTTGGAGAATGATTTCTGGATGTACAACGATGGAAGAAGACAATCAAAATCTGGTAGTCTTAAATTCATAAACAGCAAAAATGCATCCTCTTCAAAGAAATAGTCAAATGGAAGTGGATGAGATTTTCTCTATCAAAATACGCCTACAATGATATCGTTCAGATTGAAGTCAGATGGTTGATATGCTAATTGGAAGCTTATTCCAGTGTGAGACATTGCATTGAAGAGTTACACATGTGCTATGGTGACGGAGTAATCAAATGACAAGTATGAAATTGGTGATGTGGACTAGTGAAATGAGTGGTTATGCTTGATGAGGCAACGCTCACAATGGATAATGAAAGATGGATTGACAAAGTGTGTTTGTATCTCCATGTGCGAGTGGAGTGTGCTCACAGTAAAAACTGAGATTTAATGAAAAACTAAAGAACAGAGAAATAGGGAATAGTGAAATGAGTGGTTGTGCTTGATGAGGCATTGCTCACAATGGATAGTGAAAGATTGATTGACAAACTTTGTTGTTTAGATCGTCAGATGTAGGACAGTGTGCTTTGGATAATGCTGTTCGGCGGCCTAAGCTTCATTAGAATCAACAGGTGTAAATGAATAGATAAGTAAGCACGTTCGTGGTTTTTCGGACGTAACATTATTTTCAACATATAGATCAATGTTGAGCAACTTCCATAATCACTTATTAATAATAACGTCAGTGTTATTCTTACCTATTTTGTAACATTTATCAAAGTGCATGTATTGGCGAACTGTAAATCCAACAAACAAGAACCAAGGAATTATCTTACATTCATATCATTTGAATATCAATAGTACCGTGAAACAGGGAAGGTTTTAAGGCTTTTTAGAGTTCATAACCTCCAGTCATCCAATTCTTTGTATGCTGTAATAGAATAATTTTTTACTTACTTACCCCTGTTAGTCCTCGTGGAGGAGCAGAGGCCGCTCACCAGAATTCTCCATTCAACCTTGTCCTGGGCAATCTATTCTATTTCGTTCCAGTTCTTACTTGTGACTCAATTAGGTGATTTCCTCAAAGTGTGCCCAATCCACTTCCAGCGCTTCTTCCTGATTTCTTCCTCTGCTGGAATCTGGTTTGTTGTCTCCCACAGTAACTTGTTACTGATAGATCTAAAAATACTAGAACATTAATAACACTCTGATTCATGAAAACACATTCAAAATTTTAGATGGATAATTAGTTGGCTATTCATCACAGCTATGTAAAATGATATGCAATGCAACGTTAAACAGGAATGATTTAAAATACATGAAATGATAGGAGAAACCGGTTTTCACATTGTACTTAATTATCATCAAACGAATGTAAAACAAAATAATTTTAGTCTAATCGATCAGAAAAGCTAGAATATCCAGAAACTTCGCTAGGTTAAACTGTAAGATCTCTTAAAATAAGTAATCGAGCGAATGTTGCAGGAACGCATTGTTAAGAGGGATGACAGATAGTTTTTAAGGGATCTATGAATGGGTGAGGAGGAATCAGTCATGAAATATTTACTCAATAAACTAAAACTCAACGCTTGCAACAGAAATGAATCTGTCAAACATCAGGAAAATTTTATTACCTTTATGTTGACAAATGAGAAGCATCAGGATTATGCAAAACTTAAACATTGGCACCCAGTGACAAGCCCATATTTTATGGTCCCACCAGGGGTTGCTCAAAGATCGTTCAAAACTTGTAGTCTGACCGTAAAGTGATTGTGTTGCATTCATCATATACAATCGGTGATTGAGGCTTTCGGAAAAGTTTGAGAGTGACCAAATTATTGTATTCTTTGTCGAAAGGAAACGGAAGGTTGGACATTGGCAGGCGCGGCACAGAGAAACAATTTTTAGACGTTATTATTGTCGACAAGTAGGAACATTATGAGACAAGATACAATATTTTGTGGTCGAAAAAAAGAAATAAGTTAGGTTGCTGTGTAAGTCTACACCAAATCCTCTTGAAAGTTGAAAGCAATAAATATCACGAGGTAAACTGAATTTTCAACCTAATTCTTACACAATGACCCACTGGAAATCTAATAGATCACGGGAAAACAACAGTTTGAAGTTGTAACAAGAGATCACAGCTAACTTGATCATTGTTCATGTTCCTTGTTAACCAGATCAATGAACCTATAAACATCCATTCTGAACTTAAGAAAACTCGCTGTTCAACAGTTTATGAGTTCGGGATTGTGTGTATTTCCATATAAGTCTTACGGGAACTTCTGTTATTATCATGAAGGAACTGGGGAGGTTGGTAACTAAGAAAATTACCTTTGTAGAGTAATATTTTGTATATGTCAAATCTGTGATACATGTCGATTTCTGATTGCATGATTGGTCACTTTGTGTAAATCTGTATAGTGTTTACTGAGCCGAATACACTTTTAATTTTAAGTGAAGAGGAATATTGTTGGACTTTTTCGACAGCATTAGTAGTTTAAACGGAATCAGAAGCGTCCCTTTAACCGGGACACCCAGTGAGGTGTAGTTGAACTAACTAGAAAAAGATATAAAATGAGCAAGATGTTCATCATTAAAAAATGAACGATTATGAAACAATCAATCTTGCAATTTAGGTACTATAGAAAATTCTGTTTAATTAACACTAAGACTGTCTAGTAATTCTATAACAGCTCCTACTGATCTTACCTAGCAGTAAGATCGGCGAATTGAACAGTGGTAATTTTGCAAATGACAAAGAATCCATAAATGGCTCTGTTTCTAGAGTTATATGCATGACTGGTAACTCAATAACATCTATCTCCTTCACATGTCTGAAAATTAGTAAGGTTATAAATAAGCTCAAGGTTTCGAAATGTCACGGTGCAGACGGGATTTCATCATTTCTCTACAAATATGGTGGTCCAGATATCCAACTTCTTCTCCTTAAACTGTTTACCCTCTCTATGGAATCAGGCTCTTATCCTGACCGTTGGAAAACCGCGTACATCATACCACGTTACAAATCCGGAGATAAGACTGACATGAACAACTATCGGCCAATAAATATTACTCCAGTTATCTCTAGGATTATGGAAAAAATTATTAGTGACGAACTATCTGACTATTTATTGACTGAACAATTTATTGATGATTCGCAACATGGATTTCTTAAAAATCGATCTTGTATGACATGTCATTTTGACTTATTTAATTTAGTCTATTCGCTTCGTAGCCAAGGATATCTAGTATTAGTGCTATACCTGGACATTTCTAAGGCCTTCGACATGGTCAACCACCAACTTCTCATAGGTAAACTCGCATCTTATGGGGTCCAAAACCCGTTACTAGCCTGGCTTGATTCCTTCCTCAGCAATCGACATCAAATAGTTAAAATGAACTCTTCATTGTCGAACGCAGTCCCTGTTAGAAGTGGGGTAATTCAGGGTAGTGTCTTAGGTCCTTTGCTCTTTTTAGTTTTCATTAATGATATTTGTGAGTGTTTTAGTGTGGGTAAGTCCTTTTTGTTTGCAGACGATCTTAAGGTGGTGTACTCATTTTCTCCACATGAGCTGAGCAATATTCGAAATTGCATCAGCACGGAGCTTAACAAGGTAGCACAGTGGTGCTCAAAATGGCAGCTGGAGCTCAATACAGCTAAATGTGGTTGGCTATGCTTCGGTGATACATCACTCAACCTTAATCTTACCATAAATGGGGAAATGTTATCTAGGTTACACACAGTAGTAGATCTAGGGCTTAGGTACTCCGATGACTTGTCGTTTACTGAACAGGTAATGAAACAAACGTCCAAGTCTCAACGCCTTATAGGTTTCATAACTCGAAACCTTCATAACAGCGAATCCCGTATTCTAATGTACAAAGTCTGTGTTCGACCACTCCTCGAATACTGCGCGTTTCTCCTTAGTAGCACGCGCATAAAGGATAAATTAAGACTGGAATCAGTACAGAGACGATTTACACTTCGTACTCTTGGAACTGATAGTGTCTTGACATATAATTCGAGGTGTAGTAAACTAGGGCTTGACCCTTTATGGATGAGGAGACTCAAACTTAACCTTATCTTCTTTTTCAAAATACTTAACAAACTCTCCTTCACATCCAATCAGGCGATTCAATATGCTAAAGCCCCACATTACGACATTCGTAACTCCTTGTCTTTAGCGAAACAAACATGTTCTAGATCTTCTCTCTATATGAATTACTTTACCTGTAAGTTTTCTAGACTCTGGAATAATTTACCCCAAACTATCCGTATGTTAAACTCTTTCCCATTGTTTGTTCGCTCAATTAATGCTTTTTGCTCCTCTGAAAATGCATTAAATGCTCTAGCGCCTGCAAGTGTATCTTACTCCACAAGTGAGATTATAGGAACTTTAAATGTTTAACTTCTTACTTGCTATCATTGTTTTGTTGTTCCGTGCTCTTTGCTTTAATCTTACTTTCTCTAGTTGTAGATAATTAATAATAACTCGCTCTGGCACTGGTAATAACCTTACAGAATAATGTTGGTCAATCATCAGGCTATCCACTTGATGAAAAAATGACAAGTTCCCTGGTGTTGCATTGGCTTGCCGTGATATATGCCATATTTAAACTGTTTATCAATTACTAAACCAGCAAACATAAAACCTTATAATTCATGTTTGTTCTCTACAATAAATGTTGATTTTTATAACAATCTGATCATGCCTGTAAACTGGTGTGAATTCTGTAAATATTATTTTCAGAATATATTATTATTATTATTAAGATGAACACCGGATTCGTAGTAGCTTCATAACAGCGAATCCCGTATTCTAATGTACAAAGTCTGTGTTCGACCACTCCTCGAATACTGCGCGTTTCTCCTTAGTAGCACGCGCATAAAGGATAAATTAAGACTGGAATCAGTACAGAGACGATTTACACTTCGTACTCTTGGACCTGATAGTGTCTTGACATATAATTCGAGGTGTAGTAAACTAGGGCTTGACCCTTT
This sequence comes from Schistosoma mansoni, assembly GCF_000237925.1. NCBI lineage: Eukaryota > Metazoa > Platyhelminthes > Trematoda > Strigeidida > Schistosomatidae > Schistosoma > Schistosoma mansoni. The sequence continues at coordinate 677,981 of NC_031496.1, forward strand.
ATGGATGAGGAGACTCAAACTTAACCTTATCTTCTTTTTCAAAATACTTAACAAACTCTCCTTCACATCCAGTCAGGCGATTCAATATGCTAAGGCTTCACATTACGACATTCGTAACTCCTTGTCTTTAGCGAAACAAACATATTCTAGGTCTTCTCTCTATATGAATTACTTTACCTGTAAGTTTTCTAGACTCTGGAATAATTTACCCCAAACTATCCGTATGTTAAACTCTTTCCCATTGTTTGTTCGCTCAATTAATGCTTTTTGCTCCTCTGAAAATGCATTAAATGCTCTAGCGCCTGCAAGTGTATCTTACTCCACAAGTGAGATTATAGGAACTTTAAATGTTTAACTTCTTACTTGCTATCATTGTTTTGTTGTTCCGTGCTCTTTGCTTTAATCTTACCTTCTCTAGTTGTAGATAATTAATAATAACTCGCTCTGGCACTGGTAATAACCTTACAGAATAATGTTGGTCAATCATCAGGCTATCCACTTAATAAAAAAATGACAAGTTCCCTGGTGTTGCATTGGCTTGCCGTGATATATGCCATATTTAAACTGTTTATCAATTACTAAACCAGCAAACATAAAACCTTCTTATAATTCATGTTTGTTCTCTACATTAAATGTTGATTTTTATAACAATCTGATCATGCCTGTAAACTGGTGTGAATTCTGTAAATATTATTTTCAGAATATATTATTATTATTATTATTATTATTATTTAGAAACGGATGGAATTACTGATAATTGAAACGCTATAGCATCGAAAGGAATAGTGAAGTTGTCTCCGCAACTAATGGACGTACGACAGGCGAAGTTATTAGACAGATTGACAGAATAAGGTAGGGCCAACATTTGCTGAGCTCACCAGATTTATAGCGTCCCGTGCCGGAGCCGCTGGTAGTAGATTCGGATAGAACGTGAAGACAAATGGGCACTTGCAGTCTGAGCGGTAGATGTTTAGCTGTAAAGCGTAGAAACAATATGCATTCATACACACGCCGATATTGATAAACAAAAAAAGTGAAGTCAAAATGTGACTGAAGAAGAATGGGTAAAGTGGCCTGTTCAGATGCTAAGATAAGGTATGTGGGCTGAGCATACCAACCGACACTACAACATAAAGAATGAAAACCATTGATCTGAACACTGATCACTGGGAGACATCCCTGGAGACGTTGTGAGATTAGTAGAAGTGTCGCCTCATCTTCACTTCCCCGTTTTAAACGCTAATAAAGAACAGGGTCCACTTATATATTTTACCAAATATTCATAACTATTGTGCCAGTGGAGACTAGTTGAAAAACACAATGTCGAAGGTCAATTATCTTGATGTTACGTTTCCATCTGATCTTTCTAGGTCTTCTCATGTGTTGCTGTTATGAAAGAAAGATTTCCGTCTGAATTACGTAAAAAGGCTACATGATTTTGTAATTACTTGACGTTTACTCTTACAAGTTGTCAATTCTTGTATATTACCTATCTTTCCTTCCTGGCTTTTGAGAAAAGACTATGCTTTATTGTGCACAGTACTGAGTGCTGCTTGCAAGGTGTGTGGTGAATCTTTTCAGACCGTTGTTAATATGGTTGTGGATAGATATCTGAAATGTTGCACGCTCTTTGGAGGTGTTACCTTTTTAGATACCAACCATTTCCTCCGTTCATATCTTCCTCCTTGTATCTCTTCTGGTGGATGGGATCGTCATTGCATTAAAATTCATCCACGCATACAAAAGTATCAGAGTTCCATAACACATTATCTAGTAAATATACTCTGTGACAAACAGGTTTTTAAAGTTGACTTAGTCAATAATCTGTATCCTCAACCCTTTTTCTAATAAAAAGTTGTAAAGATTCAGGTTTCTGCTTTGCTGGAATATTTTTTCTGTTTTTGTCGAAGAAACATGTTGAAATACTTCGTACTGGGAACTCCATATTGTACCAAAATACAATACCGAATAAATCCACCTGTAATAATAAATGCTTTCATTTGAATAGTGAGAACGAGTTTTGTACTTCAGACGAAGCTTTGTTGAAATCAAAATACAGATTGACGGATAGTTCGCCTTCCCCCCTACCTCCTTTTATTGAGAATGTAAGTTTACGTTCAGTCTAGTCATCATCAGAAAGTAGTACGTAGTGTATGTAATTTGACACTAGCGGGTAAGTAGTTATGATATTTAAGGCAACTGCCCATCAAAAAATGTCTTTAATCTATAATGCTTCACCTTCTATCAACACATTTTTTCGACTTCATAAGTTGTCATGTAAACGTACTTTGTTTAGGAAAATTCCTTGTAAAGTTCTCACATGGATCTTGTTTAAAGCTTCTACTCAATCGTCCTACAGTCTTCTCCAGTAAGTTCAAAACCTTAGACAAGTTTAATGAACTAAACGTCTAGTACGTTTGTAGTGACATAGATCATGAATCACCTACTTTTCAAGATGTGTCGCAAATGCCTGATGGCTAGGTGAACCGAGACAATTTATTGTCCAAAGGTGAAATACCCCATCTCTCATGTAATGAGGGGTTTGGAGCGAAGTCCCTAATCTTTTGGTTAGGGGTATGATTGGATACTTAATCTGAAGCATCTACCAACAGAATGAGTGAGTAATGTGAATTCAGATAAGCGAACGTAGATTGTTAAGCGAGATTTTCTGAAAATGTTTAATAGTATAAGCACAGGTTGACTCAAGGTCTTCCAGTTTTACCTTAATCAAATCTGTCAATGCTTGCGCCGATTGTGCTCAGTCAGGTATGAAACGACGATTTGAAGAAGCCTGAAAAACGTCCTGGTTGTATTGCCGTACTTAATTTGAGGCAAAGCTCAAAAATGTCTACCTATTTTCTGAGCGGTGTGATCTCTCCTAGGCCGATAGAGTGTTCAATTGACAAAGTAACTTTGATATATTTTCATTTTATTTGCATCCATCAATTTTAACGCTGCTCTCATGTGTTGTGGGTGGTATTATGAATGTGAACAGAAAATTCACAAATAGTCCATACACCACTGTTCTAAAAGGAATTCAAAAAGTAGGTTGTTCATCAACCTTTGAAATACTTGTGAAGTGCCCCTATCAGCTGATTGCATGAGTGAGAAAAAGAAATACTTCATAAGATGTGGTAGGAGCTAACTTTGAAACAACTTTATCAGCTGTTGAAATATTGTCATTAGCTCCAACCAAATGAATCTTGACAAATTTGTTCATGTTCCGAAAGTTGTCTCTGAAAACTTAGGTGTGAAGTATTGAGTATCTATCTGGTACAGCTTGACAGTTTAATGATCTGTGGTCCTCGTACAATCGTGAGGCAAAATTAATTTTTTTCAGGACCATCTGTTGAGAGTATCGTTATTGCCTGTTAGATGAACGGATACCAAACAGCAGTTGCGTGTGTTTAAAGTCAGCTTTATCAGTTTCAAGCTTATTTTTCGCTAACCTACTGAGTCTGGGAAATAAATGTGACCCTTCACTTTTGACTACATGTATTGTCCAGAGGTTGGCGTCCGATTTGAATAAATTTGGTCAATTCTGGAACTCATCAGTTATTACTGCTGAAGTGTGTATTATATTTTGAGGATTGAGGCGATATCTCTGGAATTTCTTGTGATAAAGGTTTTTCTTTTGACTTTGTTTTTATATATCAACCAGTAATGCATTTCTCTGAAATGCTCACTTCCAGAACTGATATGTCCAATTCTGATAAAGTGATTAACAGGGAAAATTGCCTCAAAAACTGCAAATACAGCGCTAACGTTCATCACTCAGACGTCACAACCGTAATTTTGTTGACGGCTTGGGGAAAATAGTGTGATAACATCTAGTTGAGAATGTTTTAGATATTTAGTTGACGTCAATGGTTTAAGGCTCAATGTGAAGTGACTTGGTACTTTTACAAATACACTGTTCTAAACATGTTTCGTGGAACTATATTTACATTGGATGCTCCTCAATATTATTCGCGTCTTATTCGTGATATCGGCCGCCGTGAACATTCTCCGTTTTATACATTGTCATGTAGATGAATGAAAGAAAGTTGGAGACAGATACATGCTTACCAGGTCCATTGGGGTTTCTTCTAACTGTCACTGTATTTCGAGACATAAGATTTATTTATCTTGTTATGCATGTATTTGAAATGGAAATCAGTTTTACGTAAGATCCGCTCTCGAAATGTTAAGTTATTCAAAGGTTGATCAAAAAGTCAGATTCTCAAAGGTCAAAGTCAAAACTATGAACTAATGTATCGACCTTTATGCAGTCATAAAAAATGCTCCATTTTACAGTGAGTGAGTCTAAAAAATGTTAACTCGAACATGGTCATGTAGTTATAAATCCAATACGCAACTTCTTATACAATTATTTGCACAGGGTCCTTCAAATCTCTTCAACACTATCATTTTTTGAAAATACTTATTAAAGCTTTCCTCAGAAAGACAGTATATCCTCTCCATATCTTGTACTCAGATTGAAAGCGATACCAGCAGGATCATGAGAAATAGTTTGTGACACTCAGGAACCCAGATGAATGATTATAGAAAAAATAATCAATTTGAATTTCACATCAACTAGTCACGAAGTAAATCTTATATACTAAGCTGATAAATGCTTTTGTAATTTTTGACTCAGTGATCCCGAAAGAGTGTCTGAATTCGGAATCTACCCGTGTGCAAATTCATGAAACTCTCTGATCTCCATTACGTCACATATCCGATTATAACTTGAAAGCATATGACCATAATCACTGGCATACAGTTCAACAACACAAGCCTTGCACTTAAATCAACCATGCTCGACCTCATCTGGATCTCTAAAATCTACACCCTGTTTTCTAGTTGCAGCTTGCTTAGTATATATTTATTATTATTAAATGAGCAAATACATCCCCGTCCCACAGGAGGTCGGTCGAATAGCTCAGTGGTGACGTCTCTGAATGTGAATCTGAGTGACACGAGATCGAATCCGTTAGGGAGTACCAGTTCCCTCAAGATTAGAGGTACAACTTGCTGACGAGTGTCAAGTAGCACGAAACCCGTATCCAAAGTTTCCTGTTGACCATCTCCAACCACTATCTTAGTGCACAATATTATTTGATCTGGCACAACTGAACCGATGAGAACTCATATCACAAACATTCAAAATACTATCATTATTATCTTCATTGTCATCAAACAATTCTTAAGCAACTGTCGAAATTTCACTTTCCAAATAAGTACTTTCTTTCGACCCTGTTCTCTTTATACTTATTGTATGCCTCCGTTTCTTGCAAACTTTTAGGAGGTCAATTTAAAATTATTACGAAGTTGTTCAAACAAATAGATGAATTGATTTAAACTCAGCCGAAAATCAGACCGTATCTGATATGTAAGATATCCACTAAACAAAGTGAGGCGTTTTCATTACCTGTTAACAATCTGTTCTGGTCTGTTACTGAAACACGATCAACAGATCTACTCACACCATATGACCTCAATGGCAGAAAACGAATCCCTTTCCACATAATGAAGCTTTGCAATCAGCCATCCGGTGTCGATAATAAAAGTCTACTCTCGACTGCTTCCTCAGAGTGATATGTTGCTCTATCAACTAGGATGTACTGAGAAATCAGTCTACAACTTGAAGAAAATGAATTCAAAGCAAACTCAACCTTTCTTTTATTGCGAAGACAATAGATGCAACCACCTCAGGACTGTTCATCACAATTTTAAAACATACAGATTTTATTTTAAATGCATATTTTATTGTCTTCTTTCTTTAGGAGTGAGGTAAACCTATCAGACAAAGTATGGAGACTGAAATGTGAACATTTTATGTTGTTCAGGGTAACATTAAAGTCATTCTTAAAATATGTTTCTATAATTGAACAAACTGATTCAGCAGACAATTGTATTTGTTTCGAAATCTAGTGAAAGCTCTCAACAGTTGAAACTGGGGTATTTATAATGCATTTCAAGTGTTAGCGGTCATGCTTGTCAAAATCCCTTCCATCACTGTTCATGTTACGTTAGCAAACCGTCGATTATTTAAAAAAGAAATCAAATTTGTGAAATCATTTTTGTTGTGTTGTAGGATCATAGTAACTCCGCCTGTAGCTCTTCGAGAGTTACTGCCGGTCCCAAGCCCGGGTAAAAGAGGAGGGTTGGGTATGGGGTTAGCGACCCCATCCCGCAGAAAAGATAACTCGCTAAAAAACGCTAACCAGAAATGCTGGTGAGCGGCCTATGCTCCTCGACGAGGGGTAACAAGCGTAAGTAAGTAAGTAAGGATCATAGTAGATTTAAAAAAGTTCACGTCTAGTTTGGATTTTCTCGAAATCAGCCTACTCAACGAATTCATATCTGATTTTCAACTATCTGTTGATAGGTCATGATGTTCATCATCTTGAATTTTTAACGCTGATTTCAATAAGGCCTTGAAGAGGTTATACATAAGGTAAATTTTACGTAGATACTAGGGCTCTTCATTTGATTTCTGAAACGATGACACAGACAAATGTGAACTAGTAGAAATTACTGTATAAATTCGATTATCACATTTCTGATGAACTTTGTGTCAGATAGAATAATCATAACATTACACTCTATGCCTCGGATCTCAGTAGTTAAGGTAATAGAATGTCCTTCGTTTAATGTTTTGCAAAAGGTGAACTATTTTATCACAACTCACCTGAAGAAATAGTATACTTTCTATCATCATTTGTTTTCATTCCTACAAAATAGGTTTCGTAAAGTTACTGATCTCACAAATTCGTCGTCTTACTAAAATGATTGATAAAAAACACCTTAAGAGTAATTACACAGTTTTTAGTTCCAACAAACAAGCTTCCGCAATACCTAGATCAAAAAAGAACCCAATGATTCCACGCTTATTCATCCGTAAAGATTTTAAGAGGCTTGATAGAAATTTCACAATGTTTTCAAAGTTCACATATTTGTTTTTGACAGTTTTTTTAAAAGAATGTCATGTGTATGACCTGCTACATTCCTACATGCTTTGATGTTTACGTATGACCCGATTAGTCTGTGATTGTTCACCGACTGAAACATGTTCTTTGTTCACCAGGAAGCACTCGTAGTCAACAATTGATTAGCTTGCACCTCTTTACGATCAAGTACGTTTTGTCAAATAATTCATTATTGAGTATAATGGAACATGCTGTTTGACGTATAATGACTGTGAGTTATTATTGAGGTGCTTCGTGTTGTTCACGCTTTTGGTTCTCAAGCTACAAATGTCATCTTATCCATGTCTGCGTGATCATCGTCAAAATATAATGAAGTGCGAATTTGCCTGTGAACTTATCACCACGTTCACGGTCTCAGATAGTTGGAGAGATAGAAACTCATGATTGATCATGAAAAGTGAGGTGATTAGTCAATCATTTTACCAACAATCTAAGCTAATTTTAACAAGCGTTTACCTAATCTATCCGTGTTTTGACCTCTTAGAATGATTACTCGTCATAACGTTTTACGAAGTTGTGACCACTTTGTCAATAGACAACAAATGAATTGAATATGAAGTAACGCAGACTAAAATTATCGTTGTCGAAACTTGCTACTTGACTACATATTCCTTCGATCGGCCGATAAATAGCAGACAGTGAAAAGCTGAAACAATATTCTATTATGCGCACTGAACAAACTACATTCTATAAAAATCGCAAATTAGTCAATGATTAGTTTTAATTCGTTTTACATATTTTTCGAGCAACTTTCATCGACTAATCATCATTTGACTATGATTGGACTAATACCGAGATATCTATTCTTCGAGATGTGATCTTGGGCTACCTACAATGGTTCACTGTTCTCTAGGAAGTCAGTTTGAAACTCTCAAACACTCCTCTACATCACAGAATACATCATGACACAAGTTATTAATGGTGATATGTTTGACATTTACGAAAATGATCATTATGAAAAAATATAGTTGTGTAACAGAAATGAAGCTGACTAATCTAATTTTATTTATGTAAAATGAAACATTATGTTGAAATAATGAATGGAATTACAACGTCAGAGTTTGTTTTCAAGGAAAGTACGACGATCCTCAGAGTCTGTCATGCATCCCGACAGCATCAACAGCTTTGACCTCTGAAAAAGAAATAATGATGTATCATTAGTAATTCAATTGATAACAGTAATAGATTGGATAAGTTCGAAAATGATTACTGGATATATAATTACAAAATTAAAAGTTCATCATAGGGTAGACACAAATTCCTAACAAGGAGGAACGCAAATATATTTCATTGAATTTGGAATAATGAAGTATTAACAAAAAAAGAAGATTACATATGATAAAAATGTCCATGATAGACAATAGATAGAAACGAAGAACCTAATTTATGACAATCGAAAAGCAAAAGTAATGAGACATACAATGACATGCATCAAAATGATGATGTGCTACAATGAAATGAATCGTTACGCTTAATAGACCAGTACTCACAATGAGTAACTTAATATTCATTGAAAAAGGTTGTTTGTACCTCAATGTATGAGTTTAACCACAGATATGAATTCCAGCGACTGAATAAACGAAAGACGGAGGTTGATGTCACGAATGTATCAATGTTAAAACGGAATTCGAGGACATACAAATACCGGATGGAATAGGTTTGTTTCAATCTATGTGTAAGAATGTGGGCAGAAGAAATGTACGAATTTGTGTTTTAAGTAGCGTGTTTGAAATTTTCGCCTTTGGGTGTATGTAAAAATAAAAACAAATTGAGCAAAAGCTTGGATTTCTGGATAAACAGTCAAGGTGTGATGAATATTCAGACCTTCATTCCTGTTGAGTGCAGAGCAATTTACAATATGTGAACACTTTTGTCACTCACCACTCCTCACAATTAGAAAGGCCCTTCTGAATTGTTATGATAATTACAATATCTGTTTGGTGATTATTGGAAATGGCAGGTACTGCTATTGATGATGTAATCTGTGAGTCTCCGAATTTTACAGTATTATTAGGAGGTCATTTTGTGTAACTGCAGTGTTTCTTAACACGTGTCAAGATCTCACTTCAATATAGGATGCATCACATTCGACGTAGCCCAATCTTTAGACACAAGTTTGAACAGAAGTGAACGAAATTTTATTCTTATTTCCAAGTAAACATTTCCATACAGTTTTACCTGCCTTACAGAAAGCTTTATTGTAGCATTTATTTAATACCCGTTGTGACGTTTTTAATATTATATGTAGGAACATCATTCGAATGTGTGGTGTATATTACATATATATACACATTCCGACACTTAGATTAACACAATAACAGACCGTACAATAACACTTTGACCAAGAATAACTTTATATTGACGTATTCAAGACTATTTCAATATTAATTGTACTGAAAATGTTCTGCATTATCGTCATTGTCGTATTTAAACTTGTGATAATTTGATGTAAATAATTCAGCCATTCTGAAGAAGAGACCAACATGAAGTATCGAATCGTCACATAAACAATTCATGTACTCATTATCAAGTGCTTTGAAATCAATGTTTCTGATATGAAATTAAGATGTATTTGAGTCGTCAACAATCATAGAACTAGGGCACTTCTGTTTTTCTTTCCTAAAGTTTTTTCTGAAACCAACGAAGATATATAAACTTACTGACGCCCGTTACCCCTCATCGAGGAGCGTAGTCCGCTCACCAGAATTCTCCATCTAACTCTGTCCTGAGCCTTCCTTTTCAATTGTTATTCATCCTTTTCATATCTGCTTCTATTTCCCGGCGTAATGAGTTCTTTGGTCTTCCTCTTTTCCGCTTCCCTTCCGGATTTCAAGTTAAGGATTGAGTCGTGATGCACATTGGTGACTTCCTTAGTGTATGTCCGATCCACTTCCAACGTCTTTTCCTAATTTCCTCTTCAGCTGGAAGCTGGTTTGTCCTCTCCCATAAAACGCTGTCGCTGATAGCATCCGGCCAATGGATGTTGAGTATTTTGCGTAAACAATTGTTTATAAATACTTGTACCTTCCTTATGATGACCGTAGTAGTTCTCCATGTTTCAGCTCCATACAGTAGGACTGTCTTGACGTTCGTATTAAAGATTCTGACCTTGAAATTGGTTGAGAGTTGTTTTGAGTTCCATATGTTCTTCAATTGTGGGAATGCTGCCCTTGCTTTGCCAATCCTCGCCTTTACATCTGCATCCGATCCTCCTTGTTTATCAACGATGCTCCCCAGGTACTTGAATGTTTCCACCTCTTCCAGGGTTTCGCCATCAAGTGTGATTGTGTTGGTGTTCTCCGTGTTGCATTTGACAATCTTGCTTTTTCCTTTGTGAATGTGGAGGCCTATCGATGCGGAGGTTGCTGCTACATTTGCTGTCTTCATCTGCATTTGTTCGTGTGTATGAGAGAGGAGGGCTAGGTCATCTGCGAAGTCCAAATCATCTAATTGATTCTGAGACGTCCATTGCATTCCGTATTTCCCGTCAGATGTCAAATTCTTCATAATCCAGTCAATCACTAGAAGGAAGAGGAATGGGGAGAGTAGACAGCCTTGTCTGACTCCGGTTCTTACTGGAAATGCATCTGTCAGCTGTCCTCCATGCATGACTTTGCACTGTAGTCCATCGTATGAGTTTTGGATAATGTTGACAATCTTTTCAGGAACTCCATAGTGTCGAAGAAGTTTCCATAATGTTCTCCTATCCACGCTGTCAAACGCCTTCTCATAGTCGATGAAGTTGACGTATAGTGATGAGTTCCACTCAACTGATTGTTCCACGATGATCCGTAGTGTCGCAATCTGGTCTGTGCACGACCGATCCTTACGGAATCCAGCCTGTTGATCCCTAAGTTCGGCGTCTACTGCGTCTTTCATCCGATTCAGCAGCACTCTGTTGAAAACTTTTCCTGGTACTGATAACAAACTGATACCTCTGTAGTTCTCACATTGGCTCAGATCTCCTTTCTTTGGTATCTTGATGAGATATCCTTCTTTCCAGTCTGTTGGCACTTGTTCCTCTTCCCAAATCTTTTTGAATAGAAGGTGAAGCATGTTTGCAGTTAATTCAATGTCTGACTTCAGTGCTTCTGCTGGTATATTGTCAGGTCCTGCCGCCTTCCCACTTTTGATTTGTCTGATGGCCATCTTGACTTCTTCGATCGTTGGTGGAGTGACATCTATAGGAAGGTCAGTGTGGGCTGCTTCGATGTTCGATGGATTCAATGGGGCTGGTCTATTCAACAGTTCCCCGAAGTATTCTGCCCATCTTTTCCTCTGTTCTTGAATCTCAGTGATTGTCTTTCCTTCTTTGTCCTTGACTGGTCTCTCTGGTTTGCTATATCTCCCTGCCAATTTCTTCGTTGTATCATATAGTTGTTTCATATTCCGTTCTCTTGCAGCTTTTTCCGCCGCCGTTGCTAGTTCTCACATGTATTTCTGCTTGTCGGCTTTAATGCTTTTCTTCACTTCCCTGTTTGCTTATGCGTAGTCTGCTTGTGCTTTGACTTTCTCTGCTCGTGTTCGGCTGTTGTTAATTGCTAGTTTCTTGTTCTTCCTTTCTTGAATTTTGTCCAGGGTTCCCATAGAGATCCATTCCTTGTGATGATGCTTCTTAGGACCAAGAACCTCCTGACACGTTGAAGTTAGTGCTTCTTTTATCCCTTTCCAGTTGTCCTCCAAAGTAGTTTCTTGTTCATTCAGTAGATCCTGTAGAGCTTGGAATCTGTTGTTGAGAGTTATCTTGAATTCGAGGAGCTTGTCAATATCTCGAAGTAAGGCTGTATTGAACCTTTGTAGTGCTGTTTGTCCAGTTGTCCAGTGTTTCTTAAGCTTCAGTCTCATCTTGACCACAACCGGGTGGTGATCTGAAGCTATGTCAGCTCCCCCCCGGGTTCTCACATCTTCCATGGATCTTCGGAATTTTTTGTTGATACAGATGTGATCTATCTGGTTCTCTGTGGTGTGGTCCGGTGAGATCCATGTAGCTTTGTGTATGAGCTTGTGTGGGAATATTGTGCCGCCTATAACCAATTTGTTGAATGCACATAAGTTTGCAAGTTTCTCGCCATTTTCACTTCTCTCTCCTAGTCCATGTCGTACAATTATATCTTCAAATCCTGTGTTGTCCACTCCAACTTGAGCATTTAGATCTCCCATCAGGATTGTGAGGTCCTTTCTTGAGCACTTTGCTATAATTGATTGCAGCCTTTCATCGAACTGATCTTTATCATCGTCGTTGCTATCATTGGTGGGTGCATAACATTGGATAAGATCCATTGTGATCCATTGCTTCTTTGTTCTGAATGATGCTTTGATTATCCTGGGTCCATGAGATTCCCATCCCACAAGTGCATTTCGTGCTTCTTTGGACAGCATTAGAGCAACTCCCTGAGTGTGTGGAGCATTTTGCCCTTCGTGACCGGAGTACAGCAGCATCTCTCCTGTACCTAGCCTTTGTTGTCCAGTTTGTGTCCAATGGGTTTCGATGATTCCGAGTACTGTCAAGTTGTATCTCCTCATTTCCATTGCTATTTGACTGGTCTTTCCTGTCTCCCACATTGTCCGGACGTTCCATGTACCTATAAAGAGTGTTGCTCTGGTTGTTAGAAGGTGCATCGGTCTCGTGACTTCCGAAGAATTTCGGCTTTCATCATGAGACGTCATAATTATTCTTTCAGGCCGGACGGCAGAGTTTAAATGGTTTGAATTATTTTTTCTGGTTAGCGTTTTTTTGGCGAGTTGGCTTTTCTACGGGATGGGGTCGCTAACCCCATGCCCAACCCTCCTCCTTGATGAGATTATCTGTATATAAAACCGCTCACGACGAAAACGTTCAAATTGAAATCAGATGATTGATATGCTAGTCAGAAGCATCTTTCTGTGTGACGTTACATTGAAGCGTTACTCCTGTACTCATGTCGAAATTGTGACATGCTAAAGTCAAGTGAAGTCGATTGACAAATGCTGTTTGTGCATCAATGTGTTAGTGTTCTCACAGAAATAATTTGATGTCACTATGCATCTAAGGTACGTTAACGTTCCATACATGGGTGAAATAGGAAAGGACCGTTTTAACTATTCGCGACTGTGATTAAATCATATCCTAGCTTGTATATTCAGTCAAAGTGGATTTTGTCACAATAAAATGGATGATCTGAAAACTTTCTCGCTACAGCAAAATTCTCTTGTCGAACTGTTGTTCAAAAATATGTCAATATCATCAAGAACTAATGTATCTTATTATATTTTGACTCCGGATTCTATCGCAAATTCACTGAATGAATTTATATTTGATCCAAAATGTGTAACCACTTTCGAAGCGTGGTTTAAACGCCATCAGGATTTGTATACCAATGATTTTAAAGAGTGGAATGAAAATTCAAAACTGAGATTATTATTACAAAATCTCAGAGTGTCTGAACACTAAAATGTCTTTAATTTTATCCTCCCAAACAAGCCAATTAACATAACCTTCAGAGAAAAAGTAGAGTGCCTGACTTGTATATTTGATGAACGATCATCAATTTTTCATACTCGATACCAGGGTCTACAACTTGTAAGACAACCACAGGATGTTTATGTGACGTATGCAAACATCGTGATCAGGGAATAGGAGCGATTCCTTTCACAGGAAGTGTTCTGAGATCAATTTCGATGCCTTATTTTTGTCTGTTGGTCAAGATCTTCAGTAGATGCAGATATCAGAACACGGATTTTATCGAGGATCGGACAAGATTCCAATATCAATCTGCAATCACTATCTGAAGAATGTCGAAGAATGGATAATTTTAAGCATGACACATATCCAATGGAAAGGAACAATGAACACGTAAAAGTTGAAGCTTTGCGGAAATCTTTTAACGGAAAAAAAGATTTGCACTCTCGTCAGCACGAGTTCCGTAAGGGAAGTAAGACGCAGACGTCAAGAGGAATACCACATAATTCAAGTGTTGTTCTGGCCACAAAAAGTGATCAATTCACATCATTTAAAAGGAAGTAGGTAACTACCATTTTTAATGGCAAACCGGCTAAGCTGCAAAATGAAACGATGTCTGACCTAACATTAATTTCAAGAAAGACTTGGATATAACTTGGTTGGTTTCAATGTCAACCTACACATTATAATGCTGAGAGTGCCACGGAAACTAACATTACTTTGCTTGGAGAGATGCAGCTGCCTTTCACATTGAATAACAATACAATGATCGGAAAATGTTATATATCTGAGAACTGTCATTAAACTTATTAGGCATTGGTTAAATAGATCAATTTGGTTTATGGACCTGCCGTTGAGCACTGTCCAGAATGTGAATTATTCACCAGTACCGCAGTCGCTGTAACTTGACTTTAGTCGGTTGTGTGTAAAAGAATTGCGTGATAGGTTTTCAGATATCTTTGATGATAAATTGGTACTATGTGTAAAAGCAGAGGCTCGTATGTATGTTCAGCAGGAAGCGAAACCTGTTTTTCTTCTAAGGAGATCTGTGCCTTATTCGATTACTGGTGCATTGGATGCAGAACTTGACAGGCTGCAGATTTCTGGGTTGTTTCTCCTGTTAATTATTCTACACGGGTAAAACCACTGGTGGTTGTAAGAAAATGTGATGGTAAATATCATGTATGGGGGGACTTCTCCACTGGGTTAAACAAACCACTACAAGACCATTTTCACACTTCACCCACCACGGAAGGTTGGTTCACTAGGTTGAATGTGTGCGCCACATTTACAAGGATTGATTTTTTCGATGCATATCTCCAAGTGAAGGTCGAAGAAGACTGTAGATTTTCGCTGACAGTGAACGTATATTGGTGATTGTTCCAATATAAAAGACTGCCTTTTGGAATAAAATGTGCCTAAGCAACTCTTCAACAAGTCTTAGACAACATTTTAAGCGACGTTCCGTTTGCCATGGCATATATGGATGATATAATTATTGCCAGTAGGAGTGAGAATAACGGTCTGATCAATTCAAGATGTTTTTGCTCGTATTGGATAGTATGGTTTTCGTATAAAAGTAGAAAAAGCGTTCATTTTTTATGTTAAGTATTCGATATTTTGGAACAATTATCTGTTCTCATGGATGAAGACCTTATCTTTAAAAGACACACGCCATTGTGAATATGCCAGTTCTAAGAATAGAATATCCATTCACACTGCGAATCAGCTGACTAGGTGGTCTACAATGTTGCCGCGATATGACGTCGAATTACTGTACAAGCCGTCAGCTCGTATGGTTGATGCAGATTGGTGGTCAAGGTTAATAGTCAATAACCACAAGTTAGAGGGAGATAGCATGATTGCATCTACACCATTTAAACCGGGAACATAAAGTGTTCTGTGATGCTGTCAGAATACAAACAGTACCGGCGGAAGCGGTTGAAGAAGAAAACTGCTGGTAATCCTCTGCTCGAAAGAATAAAAGAAGCTGTTTGAAAGTGTTGTGAACAGGATAAGGCTTATCGAGAGATTCGCCAATTTTTCCCGAGATGTGAGTCTCTATCCACTTATGATGATTGTTTGATGTTTAGGGACCGTGATGTTATCCCTAAATCTCTCCGGTTTTTCGTGCTGAGACAGTTTCACATTGGTCATCCAGGAATGAACAGAATGAACACAGATATGCTTAGTTATATCTATTGGTCGATCAGGGATAAGACTGTGGATGATAACGTACTGAGATGTCAATGTGCCGAATGTGCGAATGATCCACCGAAATTAGAATCCCAGCCATTGCCCGAGACGAAAAAGCATTGTGTCCGACTGCTGGTCAATTATGCTGGAACAAAAAATGAAAAAAATATTTTTTTGGTGGTGGTAGATTCATACACGAAATAGCCTGGAATTTGTGTTATGAAATGATCGTCTACGCCTGTAACACTGTTACATCTCAGACAACCATTTGGCAGGTTTGAAACATCTTAGGTTTTGGTTTCAGATAACGGCACGCAGTTAATGTGGTCAGAGTTTGCGGAGTTCTGCATACAAAATTAAATCGATCATGCTAGAAACCCATCGTGTCACTCCCAGTCAAATGGGCGAGCAGACAAATGCCTTGACATACTAATGCTAGCTGACTTAAAGATGGGAGGAGGACGTAGTGTAGAAGAGGCTCTGCAACAGACCTGTGACAATTTGATGTAGGTTATTCATCCAGTCAATGAAAGAGGCTTACATGAAGTAACGAAACGTCAGATATACAATTCATGTACTCACTGATAAATGTTCTGAAATCAATGTTTATCATATGAAATCAAGAAATGTTTGAATTGTCAACAATCATTGGAATGATGCACTTACTGTTAGTTTTCTTTCCAGTTTTCTTCCCAGTTTTTTCTACAAGCAACGAAGATATAATAAGTCGAATGGATATGTATGAGATTATATGTATATAAGTACGCCTATAATTATATTATAATAATATATATTCTGAAAATAATAATTACAGAATTCACACCAGTTTACAGGCATGATCAGTTTGATATAAATAGTAATAGATGAGATTATCTGTATTTAAAACCGCTTACAATGATGACGTTCAAATTGAACTCAGATGATTGATATGCTAATCAGAAGCATCTTCCTGTGTGATGTAACATTCAAGCGTTAATCATGTGCCACGGTGACGGAGTAATAAAGTGACATGCATCGAAATGACGACGTGCTCAAGGTGGTGAGGTGTTACGCTTTATGAAGCAAAACTCACAATGAAAAATGGAATATCGATAGACAAACTATGTTCGTACCTCACTGTGTGATTGTTCACACAGAGATAACTATAAGTGAATGAATTAACAAAGAACTGAGGTTGATGTCTTGAATGTATCCGTATTGGAACGCCATCGAGCACTCACAAGTACTGGACGACCGATTGAATCTAGTATTGGAGTGCCTCAGCAGTGTGTATCCACGATCCCTATCGTCAGAAACGAACTTGAGACGGTCGGTCTCACACGACAACGCTGAATACGTAGGCCACTGAACAGGCGTTGAACAATTGTATTGTAAAACTCACATCGATCCATGATATTACGCGGCCGTGCACCATTGTCGTTAGTGAGCGACGGCATCACAATATACAAATTTGCGCTCCACTGGTCACATATTCCCACTAGAACTCCACGAAATTCATCTTAAAGCTATTCACAGGATAATTATCAATAATCTACTCAACACTATACCGATGCAATGAAAAACTGTCAACAATTCTCTTTCGGTTATCAGTAACACATTGATTTATTTTATTTATTGAGAACAAGGTTGAGTTCTTGAAATCACTGCATCGAGAAAATCACAAATACTAACACGTATGTGAACGTTTCACATGTTCACTAGGAGACGCTAAACAGTGTGTAGAATCTGTCCATTTTGACACACTCTAATGAAAACGGTTCTAGAGAAAATAATTTTGCAGACAATGCACAGATGGAGAGGCGTACGGTGATCATGACAACATGTCGATTAATCTAGGTGTTTGATGAGCTTGAAACTGCCATTACGCTAATGCGAATACATAACAAAACTGATATCAAGGTGTTTGTGTGTGTGTACGTCTTGTGGAATGTGGACAACATCGAGTTTGATGAAGGAATATTCGATGGAATACCCATGCAATCTGAATGAATGACATATTTTTGTCATGTTTATTTGTTTTGAAATTTGTATTTCTGACCTTTCGATACCTTAAACAGACCTCTCCGGAGTAAATGAATAGCCGTCATTACGTTAACATAAGTACAATGATAATAATACAAATTCGTTTTGGTGCAATCTGTACCATAATAGGCTTGAATACGTCAATGTGAAGTTATTCTTAGACATGGTGTATTTATTTGCTCTCTTATTGTGTTAATATGTGTGTGAGAATGTGGGTACGAGAAATGTACGAATTTGTGTTTTAAGTAGTGGGTTGGGATTGTCTGTCTTTGTGTGTGTATCTACGTGTGTGTGTAAAAATTATAACAAATTGAGCACAAATTTGGATGTCCGGGTAAACAGTCCAGGTCAGATAATTATTCAGGCCTTCATTACTATTGAGGGCAGAGGGATTTGCCACATGTAGAACGCTTCCGCCACTCACCTGTCTTTGTAAATGGAAAAGACCTTCTGAATTACTTTGATAAATATGATATCTATTTGGCGATTACTGAAAATAGCAAGTACTGCGATTGATAATGTAACTTGTAAATCTTTCAATTCTACAGGATTTTCGAGAGGTCATTTTGTGCAACTTTAGTGTTTCTTGACACGAGTCGAGATCTGATCTCAATATAGGATACATCACAGTCAACACAGCCTATTCTTTAGACACAAGTTTCAGCAGAAGTGAACGAAATTTTATTCTTGTGTTGAAGTAAGCATTTCTATACTGTGTTAGTTGTCATAAAGAGAGCTTCAATTTGGTACCTTTTTATTACCCGTCGTTACTCCTCGGTTATGTCTTATCAGTAAGGCGAATTTACGCTACCAATCCGAAAACTTTCATTACGATTGTTATTTAAGGGAAAACAGTTCTGTTAAGATACTTTTTCATTATTATATTTAGGAACATAATTAGAATGTGGGGTGTATATTTTATGCATATCCACACCCCGACACTTATACTAATACAGTGACACACCATACAAATACACCTTGACCAAGAATAACTTCATATTGACATATTCAAGACTGTTCCGTTATGCTTTGTATTACTGTCATTGTACTATTTCGACTTGTGATAATTTGATGTGGGTTATACATTCACTCTGAAGAAGAGGCTTACATGAAGTCAACGTCAGATATACAATTCATGTACACATTGATAAATGTGCTGATATCATTGTTTACCACATGAAATCACGAAATGTCCGAACTGTCAACAATCATTGGAATAATGCACTTACTGTTAGTTTTCTTTCCAGTTTTCTTCCCAGTATTTTCTACAAGCAACGAAGATATAAAAAGTCAAATGTATATGAATGAGAATATTTGTATATAAATACGCCTGCATTGAGTACGTTCAAATTGAACTCAGATGATTGATATGCGAATTATTATTATGACGATTATAATGTGTCAATACTTCTTGTTTCTTCGCTTGTCTTGAGTTCGGTTATGGAAATATTCTGTTATTCTGGTCAGGCTAATAACGTGTTATTTTGGTGTTCTTTTTGAAGTCCTGTAGAGTAGAGACTTGAATGGAATTTAATTTAGATCTGCAACTAAATTAAGTTAACGTTCCTCATGTGTGTGAAATAGGAAAGGACCGAAGCTAGCAGAATCCTACCTGTAACTGCGGAAGCGGTTGTTAAGGCAACTGCTAGTAATTTTTTGCTCGAAAGAATAAACAAAGTAGTTTTAAAGGGTTGTAAAGAGGATAAGGCTGATCGAGAATTTCACCAATTTTTTCCCGAGACGTGAGTCTCTATCCACTTATGATGATTGTTTGATGTTTAGGGACCGTGGTGTTATCCCTAAATCTCTCCGGTTTTTCGTGCTGAGACAGTTTCACATTGGTCATCCAGGAATGAACAGAATGAACACAGATATGCTTAGTTATATCTATTGGTCGATCAGGGATAAGACTGTGGATGATAACGTACTGAGATGTCAATGTGCCGAATGTGCGAATGATCCACCGAAATTAGAATCCCAGCCATTGCCCGAGACGAAAAAGCATTGTGTCCGACTGCTGGTCAATTATGCTGGAACAATAAATTGACAATATTTTTGGAGGTGATAAATTCATACTCAAAATGGCCTAAAATTTATGTTATGCAAGGATCGTCTACGTCTGAAACACTGTTACATCTCAGACAACCATATGACAGGTTTTAAGGACATCCAGTGTTTCGGCTTCAGATAAAGTGATGCAGTTCACGTCGTCAGTGTTTGCGAAGTACTGCGAAAAAAGTGGAATCAAATATATCAAAACCCCACCGTACCACACTTAGTCAAATAAGAAAACAGTGAAATCTGTTGACCTTCCAAAGCAAGCTCTCTTAAGTATGGGAGGAGAAGATGTGGGTTATACATTCACTCTGAAGAAGAGGCTTATATCAAGTAACGAAATGTCAGATAAACAATTCATTTACTAATTGATAAATGTTCTGAAATCCATGTTTATCATATGAAATCAAGAAATATTTGAATTGTCATTAATCATAGAAATAATGCGCTTACTTCTATTTTTCCTTTCTGAATGTTTCAAAGAATATTTGAAAGCAAATAAGACTTATGAAGTCGAATGGATATTGATAAGATTATCTGTATATAAATGCGCCCACAATTATATTTTTCAAAATGAACTCAAAGGATTGATATGTCAATTAGAACCTTCTCCCAGTGTGTTGGTACATTTATTCACCAATCATGTGCCAAGGTGACGGAGTAGTAAAATGACATGCATCAAAATGGTGATGTGCTATAGTGAAGTGAGTTGTTTTGACCTATGGAGCAACACTCAAAATGAAGAATGAAACATCGAATGACGTACGATGTTTGTACCTCCTTGTGTGAGCGTTCTCACAGAGACGATGAAATGTGGAAATGCATCTACGCTTATGTATTTAGTTAAAGTTGGTTTTGCAACGCCTCAATGGTCACATATTGAGACCAGAACTCCACAAACTTCATCTTCAAGCTATTCGCATGATAATTACTAATAGTCTACACAACACTATACTGATGCAATGAAAAACCGCAAACAATTTTCATTCGCATAATCATATTACGTTGATTTATTTTATTTATTGGGAATAAGGTTGAATTCTCCAGTTCACGGTATCGAGAAAATCACAAATATCAACACGTCGTGAACTATCCACATGTACGTCATGTGACGCTAAACGGTGTTCAGAATCTGTCCATGTTCATGCACTCTCATTAAAAAGGTTCTGGGGAAAATGATTTTGCAAACAATGTACAGATGGAGAGGAATATGGTGATCAGGATAACATAACGATAAATATAGCGCGAAATAGTGTAAGTGCAATGTATATCATAATGGTCTTGAATACGTTGATGTGAAGTTATTCTTGGTCAAGGTGTATTTGTTTGCTCTGTCAATGTGTTATTCTGAGTGTCAGAATGTTGATATGGGAAATGCACGCATTTGTGAATGTCTGAAAAATGAGTTAAGGTTGGATGAATATTCAAGCCGTCATTCCCATTGAGGGCGGCAGTTTACAATATGTGAAACGCTCCTGTCACTCACCCCACCTTGTAGTTAGAAATGCCCTTCTAAATTATCACGATAAGTGTGATATCTATTTGGTGATTATTGGAAATAGCAAGTACTGCCATTGCTGATGTAATTTGTGAATCTTCAAATTATAAGGTCATTTTGTGTAATTTCAGTGTTCCTTGGTACGAGTTGAGATCTCACTTCAATATGGGATGCATCACAGTCAACACAGCCTAATCTGTAGACACATGTTTCCGCAGAAGTGAACGGAATTTCATTCTTATCTTTAAGTAAACATTTCTTTACAGTGTTACTTGCCTTACTGAAAGCTTTAATGTAGTAATTATTTAATACCCGTTGTGACTCTGTTGTGTCGTATCAGGAAGGCGAAACTACGCTACCAGACCGATAAATTTCATTACGATTGTTATTAAGGGGAGAACAGTTTTGTTTAAATACGTTCTGATTACTAGATTTAACAACGTTATTAGAATGTGTGGTGTATATTATATGTATATCCACATTTTGATACATAGATTAACACAGTAACATAGCAAACAAATACACCTTGACCAAGAATAAATTCATTTTGACGTATTCAAGCCTATGTCGATATTGATTTTACTGAAAATGTTTTGCATTATTTTCATTATACTATTTAAACTTGTGATAACTTTATGTGGGTTTTTCATCCAGCTTGAAGAAGAGGTTTACATGAAGTTGCGAAACGTCAGACATACAGTTCCTGTACTAATTGATCAATGTTCTGAAACTTTTGTTTACCACATGAAAACAAGCAATGTTTGAACTGTCAACATCCATATGTACAATTCACTTACTGTTATTTTTCTTTCCAGTTTTTTCCCCAGTATTTTCTACAAACAACGAAGATATACAAAGTCAAATGGATATGTATGAGAAAAAACTATTCAAATCACTTAAAGTCTGCGGTGGAAGTTGAAGGAAAAATTACGACGTCTCATGATGGGAACCAAGTTCCTTCTGAAGTCATGAGGCCGATGCACCTTCTTACAACAAGAGAAATAATTTTTATAGGCACGTGGAACGTCCGGACAATGTGTGAGACGAGAAGAGTCTTCCGAATTGCTGCAGAAATGAGAAAATAACACCTGGAGGTGCTTTGGAATCAGTAAAACACATTGGACGCAGGTTGGACAACATCGACTTTCTTCAGGGGAGCTACTGCTATACTCCGGTTATGAAGAAGAAAATGCCCCACATACACAAGTAGGGGCATTGATGTTGTCCAGAAAATCACAAAATGTACTTATAGGATGGGAATCTCATGGACCAAGGATCATCAAAGCCTCCTTCAAAACAAAGAGAGAGGGCATCACAATGAAGGTCTTCCAATGGTATGCGCCTACCAACGACCACAATGAAGACGGTAAAGACCAATTCTACGATAGGCTGCAGTCGATCTTGGAAAAGTGCCCAACAAAGGACCTAACCATTCTGATGGGATATTTAAATGCCAAGGTTGGAATAAACAACACTGTATACGAAGACGTCATGAAACGACATGGACTGAGAGAAAGGAACAAAATAAGTGAGAGATTCGCACACCTATGTGCCTTCAAGAAAATGGTCATAGGCGGCACATAAATGCATTCACAAAACTTTATGGATTTCTCGGACCACCCTATGATGAACCAAATCGACCATATCTGCATCAAGATTTGGGGTGAAGAACAAGTATCAACAGACTGGAAAGAAGGATTTCTGATCAAAATACCAAAGGAAGGTTACCTGAGCAAGTGTGATAACTACAAGGGCATCACTCTTCCTTCAATACCAGGAAAAAGGGTATTGTTGAACAGAATGAAGGAATCCGAATACACTCAACGATGAGAACAACAGCCTGGATTCCGTAAGGATCGATCGTGTTCAAACCAAATTGCTACTACACGGATCATTGTGGAACAAGCAATCGAATGGATTTCATCACTCTACATCAATTTCATTGACTATGGGAAAGCATTTGATAGCGTGAACAGGACAACACTAATTTAGCTTCCTCGACACTACGGTGTGCCCGAGAATATGGTCAATATCATACGGAATACCTATTATGGATTAAACTGTCAAATCGTTCATAGGAGACAGTTGACAGACTCGTCCGAGGTCTAGACCGGTGTCAGGCAAGCTTGCTTACTCTCACCCTTTCTCTTTCTCCTGGTGATCGACTGGATCACGAAGACCTAAACATCTGAAGAGCAGCAGGGGATAAAATGGACAGCTAGGATCCGGCTGTATGATTTAAACTTCACACATGGAACAAAAAATGCAGAAGAAGATTAGTGTGGCGAAAGCCTCAGCGGCAGTACGTCTCAGTATACACAAAGGGAAAAGCAAGACTCTGCGATGCAATACAACATGCACTAATTGAATTACACTAGACGGAGAAGCTATGGAAGCTGTGAAAACCTTTACATTTCTGGGCAGCATGATTGATGAACACGGTGGATCTGATGCAGATGTGATCGATAAAGAGAGAGCAACATATTTAAAACTGAAGAACATTTGGAATTCAAAACAAATGTCAACTAACACCAAGATCAGAATTTTAAATACGAATGACAAGTCAGTTCTACTGTATGAGGTGTAAGCCTGGAGAACTACGAAAGCCATCATCCAGTAGATAAAGGTGTTTATCAACACTTGTCTACGCAACACACTCAGAATCCGCTGGTCAGACACTATCAGCAACAAGCTACTGTGGAAGAGAACAAACTAGATTTCAGCGGAGGAAGAAATCGGGAAGAAGAGCTCGAAGTGGATAGGAGACACATTGAGGAACTTAACAAACCGCATCACAAGAAAGGACCTCACACGGAATCCTGAAGACCAAAGGAAAAGAGGAAGACCGAAGAACACATTACGCCGAGAAATGGAGACAGACATGAGAAGACTGAACAAGAACTGGATAGAACTGGAAAGGAAGGACCAGAACAGAGTGGGTTGGCGAATGCCGGTCGGCAGCTCATGCTCCATTAGGAGTAACAAGCGAAAGTAAGTAAATAAGTAATTTCATTCTGATGCTAATTTTTTTGTTATAATGCTGAAAATGACGGTGTGCAATTGAGATTTTCAGTTTGAGCTTTGTTATAACTGGCTTCCAATATTCTTTTGAAGTCTTTGCGATAGGAACCATATAATTGTCTGTCACTAGAGAAGATCTTACATACTTGTGTACGATTCATCAGTTTTTCAAAGTTTTTATCATGTAATGAAGAAAGTGTGTTTAGTAAAACTGTCACTTAATTTCATTTGTTTAGGTTTCCATGATCGTCTAACTAGCTTCAATGTAGAAGTAGATGAGAATACATAAGGAAAAGCGTAATAACGCTGTTAACGAAGCGTTTTCGACGGAAAAGATATTTATGTACACGTAATGGCTATGTGGACAAAATGTTCCAACAAATTCAGGATAGATTCTTTTGAGTCTCACTCATGGTTCTAGTCTTTTTATGACATCAAACAAAGTTTACTGAAACACTGTTCACAATAGACATTTAGTCACTTGTAGTGGGAAATTGGAGTAAGTCATTCCTATAGTTTATCATTCTCAACATATGTGATTAATGTTACCTAAACACTGAGAAAACTTTGAAGTAAAATGTCTCATTCTTTGTAGAGCATATACACGTTTATGCATACGCAGATTCATGACTTTGTTGACTGATAAATAAATGGAAAATCTTTAGTTATGTTAAGTAAGCAGCACTTACGTTGTGCAGTATTCGTATTCCCTGTGATTATTCTCTCTTGATTTGTGATAATAGGGTTTGACTCTGTAACTTTCAATTGTTCACTTTTTGATTGTGTGTCGCTAATCACTTCTGAGCCCGTGTTTACAGCTACCGTTGGCTCAACGATCGGTTCGTTCTTGATAGGTTGGTTATCATTTTTCACCACGGCAGTCTGTTCAGCTGATATATTTAAAAATACATTACTTCAATTACATTCATAACGCTAAATAATCTAAGTTTTTCAACAATCACAGGTGCTTGTCATCGCTTATCACTACCATCAACTTTATAACAAAAATTTCAACCTCTTTTCTCATGTGATCCGTATGTTTAGTGTATTTGTCTTTGTATTGTTCTCTTTACGTTTTCGAGATCTGTCATTCGATCCCGATAGTTATTGACATTTTTCGTCACATTATTATTTCACCTATACTCTATCTACTTCATGGTTATTCAGCCATAACATTATTTTCATCATATTGTTCAATATCAGAAGGGGGTTTGTGGAGATTTAAGTCATTTTATGTGGTTGAGAACATGAATCAATTGAAGGTAGACCACCATGGAAAACCTGGAACCACTGAACTTCCGTTTCGAACCTATTGTGGAACTCTTCAGCAGTGAGAATCCGCGATCTGGGTTCGAAACTCGCGAAGCGGGATCGTGAATCCGCACTGCTGAAAAGTCTCACAATAGGAAGAAACGGCTGTTCAGTGCTTCCACGTTTTCCATGGTGGTCTAGCTTCATTTGACTCATGATCTCAACTATATTATTCAATGTTGAACAACTTCCTCAACTAAATGTTTATACTAACATCAGGGTTATTCTTACCTATTTTGTAACATTTGTCAAAGTACACGTATTCTGCCACTGTAAATTCAAAAAATAAAAACCATGTAATTATCTTTCTATCATTTCATTTGAATACCAATAGTACCATGAAACACAGAACATTTTAAAGCTTATTAGTTTTCATAACTTACAATCTTTCGGCACTGTGTAAGCTGTAATAGAATAATTTTCACAGTTAATTTTGCACAATAGCAGTTATGAACTTTAAATGAAGTAAAGTAATGTTATATGATGGTTTCTATGAGATCAGGAATGTACATGTTGGCAGATCATTCCGAATTTGACAAAAGTCATAAAAAGCAGTTCAACAAATGATATATAAAGCGTTTGCGGTTCCCGTTTTTATGAAATACAGTAAGGTAGCTAATGCATGCAAAGAATCGTCCTTAGTTATTCAACATTATATTAGCGCTTATTAAACGACTGTCGAACCTGAAATGTATTATTATTGCTTGCGGTTAGTGAAATCTCAAGTTAATTGTAATGTTTCTCCATCCTCATTTATTTATTTTTTCAAATGTACTGGATGTAACTTTTCGTAAACATCAGAAAAATTCTGACGACAACATTCTTACATGTAATGGGCTTGGAAGATGTTAACAAATCGATTGTTGTCATTAAACAGTAAGATCTTCCTGTAACCACGTCAGCGCAAATAGACGTTTACCAGATAGACGAATACGAAGAAAATATCAGGCACAAACAAAATGTTGGACGGAGACATTCACGGACTGTTATGTGGCAAAACCCCAATATCAGAGTCAACAATCATACGTACTTGAGTTTCGCATTATCTTATGTATAAAGGCTTAAATGTGTTTCGATGTGTATGAAATTCAGTTTAAGAGATACACAACAAAATGTTTATTCAATGTTTCACTTACATAGATCGTCAGATTGAACGAAGACTGCGGATACAGCTATTATGGCCGACAACAACCAAGAATTCTTCATCATCATTTCAAGGATTGTAGTAACACTGGGTTAAACGCAATGAAAACTGTGTATTCTTAGACGTTTATATATAACCACCGTATGGTTGACCTTGACCACAATTGTCGGAATGTAGATGAAATCAAAAATAGATGGAATGTAAATGGTTTCATTGATAAAGAAACACTAACATCAAATTGATAGTAGGGGTGTTCCAGGTAAGTTCATAATTATTAGAATTATTATCACAGTGAATTTTGTTAAAAGTAGTATAACTAGTGGCACAAGTAGTAGAAGAAGTGTGAGACGTATTAGTAGAATTTGCTTTGTCATAATATGTAAATCAGTTTGAATCTAAGTTTCGTAGCAAAGTGGTTGAAGTGGATATACCGTTTGCGTCTTTTAGATGACTATTTAGTCTGCGGTCGAGAAAACGTCATTTTTCAGTTACAGATAACATAATTCGTTGTCGTACATATAGTGTCACACTATCTACGAGTAAAAGCCTTTACCTCAGCGCAGTTTGCAAATTGGTTTGGATGAATGTAAGTGCTTGTGAACTTTATCCAGGTTCTTATTTTTAACGAAAAAATCTGTTAACAGTTAAAATTTGATGTTAGATATTTTTAAAACCTGTACGTGGAATATAACAAAGCTGAATTCAAAAGTCATACGAAATAAATTCTTCATCGACATCATGCGGTAAAGTGCATGGAGGACAAGTCACTGACTCGTCTGAGGTAAAGACCGGTGTCAGACAAGCTTCCTAACCCTCACCTTTTCACCTTCTTAGGGTGATCGACTTGATCATGAACACGTAACCATCTGGAGGGAAGCAGGAGATACAGTGGACAGTCCAGAAGGAGCTGGATCAAATTACACTTGAGGGAGAAGCTTTGGAGGATGTTAAAGGTTTACATAACTGGACAACATCATCAATGAACACGGTGGATCTGATGCAGATGTGAAGGCGTAAACCGACAAAGCGAGAGCACCATATTCATAACTGAAGAACATCTGGAACTCAAAACAATTGTCAACCAACACCAACATCAGAATTTTAAATACGAATGTCAAGTCAGTTCTACTGTATGGGGTGGAGACGTGGAGAACTACGAAAGTCATCATCCATTAGATACGCGTGTCTATTAACAGTTGTGCACATAAAATACTTCGGATCCGTCGGCCAGACACCATAAACAGCAATTTACTGTGGGAGAAAACAAACCATATTTCAGTGAGGGAAGAAATCACGAAGAAGGGCTGAAAGTGAATAGGAGATACATTGAGGAACGTAACCACCTGTGTAACAAGGCAAGCCCTCACATGGAATCCTAAATTTGAAGGAAGAGGAAGATCAGGGAACACATTACGCCGAGTCACGGAGACAGACATGAGAAGGATGAACAAACGTTGGATAGCACTAGAAAGAAGGCCTGGAACAGAGCGAGTCTGAAAATGCTGGTCGATGGCCTATGCTCAATTAAGGGTAACAGGCGTAACTGGGAACGTAATCATGTAGTAAAGAAGAATGTATTAAAAAGACAGCATACGTTTATATGTAATACTTGTGTATTGCGTTAACAGCATAATTAAAATTGATGTCATGAGTGATCCTCCACACTAGTTTCAAATTGTTACTCATTTTTTATGTCTGCTTCTGATTCCAGATTCAGTGTGTTCCTTGGTATTCCTTTTTCCAGTTTCTCTTCAAGACTCTATGTACTGTTTCATAGGTATAAAGTTTGATTATTTTCTTAAAGTTTATACTATACACTTCCAGCGTTTTCTATTGAATTACTCTTCAGCTAAATGTTGATTTCTTCTGTCACACAGCCTCTTGTGGGACAGAATCATTATCTTACGCAGACAATTGTTTTAGACTACTCATACGCTTTTGAGGATCGTGGTGGTAGTTCTACAAGTTTGATAACCGAACAAAAGAACTGGTATGAAGTTCATATTGAAAATTGTGACATAGATATTGGCTGATATTTGCTTTGAGTTCCTTAACATTTTCAACTGTTGAAATACATTCCTTCCTTTGTGAATACCCGACTTTGCGTCTACATCAAATCATACATGTTTATTGACAACGCTACCTAGATATGTGAATGATTATACATCTTCCAGAGTTTTTCCATCAAGGGTGATTGCGCTGGTGTTCTCTGTGCTGAATTCGAAGGTCTTGATTTTTGTCTAGTGTATATTGAGGCCCGCTCCAGTAGACGCTTCTGCTACGCTGATTGTCTTGACCTGCTATTATCCTTATGTATGGGATAAAAGGATCAGGTAATCCGAGAAGTAAAAACCGTTTAATTTAATCCAACATGTCTATTGTATTCCATTTTTCCCGTCAGATGTTGAAGTCTTCATAGTACGGTCAAGCCCGAGAAGAGTAACGTTGAGAGCAGTGGCGTTGTCTGATTCAGGTTCTCACATGGAATGTGTCTGCCAGCTGTCCACCATGCCCAAATTGGCACTGTAGTCCGTCAAACGAATTTCGGATGATATCGACAACTTTCTCAGGTGCTCCATAGTGTCGGAGAAGTTTCTATAAAGTCCTCCCATAAACAATGTAAAATGTTTTTTTCATGAACAAACAAGTTGATGTATTGTATCGCGTTCGATTAAACTGATTGTTCAACAACCATCAATTGTGTTCATTTTAAAATATTGTACTGGTAGATCTACAAGTTTGAAATACAAACATTTCGACCGCCTTGAAGTTTGTGAAGTTGATGCTGACTTAAATATTTTTTGACATTCGCTCTGAGTTCCCACGTTCATCAGCTGTTATCAGGGTGAATTGCAATGGGTCTACGAATATTAAATCCTATGTAGAGTTATCAGAGTTCAGCAGTTTAAATCATAAAAAATAATATAAACCTAAACATAACAGTGTTTCACAAAAACATTTTTGAATACGTGAAAGTAGACGACAGAAATTTAAAGCGAATTGCTCAGTGAACAAAAGACAAAAGTATATAAAGTGTGATGAATTTGAGCATTAGCAAATTCTTCAAACAGAATTACAGAAACGATATATTACGTTCAGTAAAATTACATCGTGTTTCATTCTTTCATGGATTAGAGGAAATTGACAGGCAAAGTCATTGCTGAAGCGTACAAACGATATCATATCCTTCATACGCTAAATGATCAAACCAAGTTACAGAGAATACTCATTCTCAAACTTGAATTAGCATTGATGAGAACAATGTTTGCAGTCAGAATGAAAATCACACCATTTTAATAGAAACACAACACTTTCTTAAGCACAACAAAAAGCATCTAATGAGGTCAACAGAATACAAAAACACAAGAATTTACATAATAAGCAAATATCTGAACATAAAATAGTGATAAACAATCCATTAACCTCCTCCAGGTTATTAAAAACAACAACAACAAAGTGATACTTTTTTTAAACATCAAGTCTCATTATTGTAAGCTAAATCTGATCTAGTAGTACACGTTGGCAAAATGAAGTGAAAAGATTTTTTAAATTGACAGAATACGTATTTTGTAGAACTCATAATGTACAGCCAAACTCAATGAGGAACTTCTAGATAGTTGAATATGTGACAATAAAGACAATGGAAATGACGTCCTCCTGTTGTTTTATTCGCTTCATAATCTTATCTAGTAAACAACATGTATAACTGCCTCACTAGGAGAAGGAAATATTCCATAGACGAAATTCATCTTCATAACCCTCTGATTATTTCATCTTTGTAAATATAATCGATATTGTGACTGTGTTTGTAATATCACTGGTATTTTTTCTAGTCGGAACAGTAATGTTGACGATATTCATTCATGATATGGGTAAATATTTACCCACTTATTCATACACAAAGCTTAATAGGTCTCCCCGGATCATACCATGAATTACCAGATCGATCATAGATTTTTCACTACAAAGTGATGAATCTTCACTTTTTCTGTCTTTTTATTAACTCTTACGTTCAGTGCTTCACCTTTTGACAACTAGAATACATAAACATTTGACCAATGAATGAGTTTAAGAAAACGACATTTTCTCAACATGGATGGGTCCAAACATGTGATGTAGAATGACAAATAAGGAAAGATTTACATTTTCAATTCTGTAGGACTCTGTATACTACTTTACTGACAACGATATTTGTCGAATTTCATTCCGGAATCTGCATTCAGTTTCACACGAAACATTAATCCCTATATGTGTGTGTGAGTATCGTTTACATCACTACTACGACTAGAAAAAATACCAGTGATATTACAAACACAGTCACAATATCGATTATATTTACAAAGATGAAATAATCAGAGGGTTATGAAGATGAATTTCGTCTATGGAATATTTCCTTCTCCTAGTGAGGCAGTTATACATGTTGTTTACTAGATAAGATTATGAAGCGAATAAAACAACAGGAGGACGTCATTTCCATTGTCTTTCTTGTTACATATTCAGTCATATGATGTTTGACTGTACATTATGAGTTCTACAAAATACGTATTCTGTCAATTCAAAAAATCTTTTCACTTCATTTTGCCAACGTGTACTACTAGATCAGATTTAGCTTACAATAATGAGACTTGATGTTTAAAAAAAGTATCACTTTGTTGTTGTTGTTTTTAATAACCTGGAGGAGGTTAATGGATTGTTTATCACTATTTTATGTTCAGATATTTGCTTATTATGTAAATTCTTGTGTTTTTGTATTCTGTTGACCTCATTAGATGCTTTTTGTTGTGCTTAAGAAAGTGTTGTGTTTCTATTAAAATGGTGTGATTTTCATTCTGACTGCAAACATTGTTCTCATCAATGCTAATTCAAGTTTGAGAATGAGTATTCTCTGTAACTTGGTTTGATCATTTAGCGTATGAAGGATATGATATCGTTTGTACGCTTCAGCAATGACTTTGCCTGTCAATTTCCTCTAATCCATGAAAGAATGAAATACGATTTAGTTTTACTGAACGTAATAAATCGTTTCTGTAATTCTGTTTGAAGAATTTGCTAATGCTCAAATTCATCACACTTTATATACTTTGGCTTTTGTTCAATGAACATTGTTGCTATGTATTTGTTGACTAAGAATACCCCTTGCCCATCTTCTGACGACCTCCTTATAATCTGAATCCATATAAGCGTATTGGTTCTGACGATATTCATCCAAATTTTGTGAAATTCTTAACTGATATCATTGTTGAATCCTTGTCAATTCTGTCTTAAATGTCTTTGATGCAGTCTTAACTACTTAGGGACTTGAATAATCCTAATATCAGTCCATTTTATCAAGCATGGTGTGCAGACATAGTTGTTAGCCTTTGCTCTGTTTTTACACTAAGTTCAGAGTGGCTTGCTTGGTTTGCTGCCTTCAATGCGCTTTCCTTGACTTTACTTCTGCTTTTGATTCTATTCCACGACACCTCTTACTTGACAAGCTGATCAGCGTCAACACTGACAGCTGGATAACCAGTTGGCTATGTTTCTACCTTTCTGGAAGAGAACAGTACACTGTATTTGAAGGAAAGTGTTCAACATCTCTACTGCCTACTGTAGGTGTGCCACAAGGAGCTGTTCTTCCACCTCTACTTTTCTCTTTTTTTCTTCATGATCTGCCATCTTCCACAGAAAACACTTTTGTAAAATATGCGGACGAACTCATTGTATGTATGCCAATTTCTAGCTCCTTACATACTAAAGAAATGAATGAGTTTTTGTCTCGTATTGAATCGTGGTCTGTTGGTAATGGTCTCTTACTCAATCCATTTAAATGTCAAGCTGTTAACTTTAGCTTGAGACATGGACAGAACCTATACTGTATTTTGGGATCCCATAATGCTTGTGCCATTGGAGACTCCTTAATAAACACAGTGTCGAAGGTCAAATATCTTGGTGGTACTTTTTCCTCTGATCTTTCTTGGTCTTCTCATGTTTTACTCTTATCGAAAAAAGTTTACCGTTTGACATACTACATAAAGAGGCTGCATGCTTTTGGGATTACTCGCCATTTACTCTTACAATTTGTAAATTCCTGCATATGACCTATTGTTCTATATTGTTCTCCATTATTCTTTCCCGGGCTTTTAAGAAAAGACTTTGCTGTTTTGCTGAAGGTGGTTTGCAAGGTATGTGGTAAATCTTTCCAAGTCATTATTAATATGCTTGTGGATAGACATCTTAAGTTTTGCAAACTCTTGGCAGGTGTTATCTTATCAGATACTAACCATCAGCTTCATTCATATCTTTCTCCTTGTATATCTTCTGGTAGAACGAGACGTAAATACATTAAAATCCATACACGCAAGCAAGTCTATAAAAGTTCTGTAATACCTTACCTAGCAAATTTACTTTGTGACGAACAGGTTGTTAGAGTTGATCTAGTAAATAACCTGTATTCTTAAGCATGTTTCAAATTTGATAATTTGTACAGACTCAGATATTTTTAAACCTTTTTCTCAATTACTTTTCCATTTTTTTCGTTTTCTTTGTTTTGGTGAAAAAAAACTTGTTGAAATAACTCGTGCTGAGAATTCTATATTGTACCAGATTATAATATTGAATAAAGCCATTAATTAATAATAATAAATTGCCAGATAACACTGTGAGAAATAACTTTAATGGATCTTAGCGAAGCCTCGACAATGTTTGTTATACAGATCTATGAATAAAACTGGGAAGCTTTGAGAGTTGTTGGAAAATGATGAACTGAACAAGTTACTTTCTCAATATTTGGAGACTGTGAGTATGGGTGATTTGGGCCCTATCCATATGAAAAGCTGAAAATGTAGAGTTCTCAAAAGTAAAATATTTGTCCATGTTTTTAAAATTGTAGCAAAGTAGTCTGCTAATCTCATTGCATATAACAATATTCGTGACATATACACAGATGGAATAATAATATTACAGGATGACTCGCATTCACAGGTTGAACGGATGTGTAGGCTGATATTAAAAGTTAGCTCTGACAAGAGTGTAGAGATGCAGTCACGTAAATGCCACCATTTATATCATTACACAATGAGCGAAATTTGTGATGCCTTAGATGATGAACAATGAAGATTTAAGAGTCATTATAAACTACGACTCTAAAACAACGAATAACGGCATGGCTATCGCTACTCGAGACTTCGGCGTCTTATTGTTTATTCAAATGAACTTTCATCACTTTGAGGAAGGAAACGTGAGGTAGAATTCGGAAAAAGGGACTCAAGCATCGCCTCCTTGCTTCATTTAGTTAGCCGGTACGCTAGAACAAGGTTGAAGACGAGGGATTAAAATAGTAAAATTTCGTGCTGACATATCTTATCCAAACAAAATGAGACACTCAAACCCACTCCCATTATCAGCTAATGATATACTGAACAACGATCTTGATAGCCACTTGTCTTATACTTTACTTCCGTCTTGCGCCGATCGTTCGTGGTTATTTTCCAAGAAAGATAAAATTTTGAGGGCAAATCATTCACATACGTTTATTATTTCTCACGAAAGGTAGAAATTACTGGTGTTCTGTACCAGAACTTGTTTTATCAGCACTCTGGATCTAAGTATTCAAAATGATGTTGAACCTTCACAGCATTATAAATCGTGAGGATTAATATGCCTCAATTGTATTCCTGTACTTACTACTGATGTCTAGAGTTATTGTTAATTTGACGTTGCTAATTGGTCGGACACACTATGAATTATTTTGACAACAAAGCTGCAATTGAGAAAATTAAAGGTAAACAAGAAATCTCCCTAGACACTGTGTTGTTTTTCATTTCCCTATTTGTCGTCTTTTAAGCTACGACAGACCCTAGGAGTTAATTGCCTCTAATGTTGACGAACGCATACTACATTATACTCGAGTACGTTCGTTTATGTACACAAACTAGAGTACTCAAGATAGTCAGAATATTGTGCTTAACTTCATCATTCCTTCGTTCTGATTGATGGTTATAAATATCTCTGAAAGACCGAATTTTCTACGAAATTCGGAGATTGGAGAGAGACTGCTAAGTCACCTGCCTGTAGAAAGCTAAAGTTAAGGGTCCGATTTTAATGATTTTTGAAAAAACGCTTCATGTCCACTCAAAACACAATCAGACAGATTCGTGTCGTCCGAAAAATTTCATCATGCTGAGAAACGCGAGTTTATTTAGAGTTTTATAACAAATGATTTCGAATAACACATCCTTCAGTAACTAATTTAAACGTTGGCGAGTTAAAAAGGTCACGATATGACAAAATGATCTGTCCCACGAGAGACGATGAATAAATGCGAAAATTGAAGAGTTATTTTATCAATAATTCTCTGCATCATATTGTCCTCCAAATAATATCGTGATTTTTCCCGTTATTTATGTACTTTACTTCTTATTAGTATGATTTCTAGCTTTTTAGTCACTCTTATGATTTGTTTGTAAAGAAAGAAGGCCAAGATAATTTATTCTGATTCGAAGCTCAAATCTTGTCAGCTTATCCAATTTGTTTTATACTAATGTAACCAAAGAATTCGTGGACATTCAGTGAAGCAAACGAGCTACTCGTTAGGGATTTTGATCTCAATTTCGTCGAAAGTTAAATAAAACTAAGTTCCTGGCTTATGGACTGCTTTGACGAGTTTTCGAAGATTTTGTATCGTAGATGGTGAAGGTACTTTAACCAGTAACACTTTCCATAACTGAATCGCGCCTACTCAGTGAAATTAAAAGTCGGAAGCGAAGAGGTTGGAAGATATATTTGATAGATTATCAATATATTGACTAGTGACTGATCTAAACTGGCAAGTGATCGCAGGAGAAGTTGAGCAGCGCGTTCCGACTCGTTACCTGGTGTGGATGCATAACCAAGCGTCTACACCTGGGTAAGTTCATTAAAACAAATGTGTCCAGCATCCAATGTCAAACACTTACAGAGCTATTGATTTTAGCCATATATTTCTGCTACAGAGGCATAAAAGTGAGAATAAACTGTAGATAGCTTGGAGTCGCGATTGACTATGATCACCACTAAAGGAAAATTACGTGTCAGGTATCGACGTGGATCTTCAGTAGGCCAAAATGTTGCAACAAGGTATATTTGTTAGCGATCTCGTGGTATCGAAAGAATATCGAGGCGTGCCAAAGTTTACAGGCGGAACGGCCGAGCGTTAGTGCGTTCATGCAAGCAAAAAGGACAATGATAGGAAGACTGCGTTTTCGGTACACTTAAACAAACAAGTACAGTGAAACAATCACCGGTACATTTGGTTATAATAATGATTATTTCCACCAAACCAATCGCCTTTTGCTTCACAAACGTTGGTCACTACAATACTATGAAAAGTTCGTTACTAAACAAATGGCGATACTGGTTATGTCAACTTTTGGGTTTTCCAGGTGTTGTTATCAGCTCATTATGTATTAGGACAGACTGAACAATCAGCTATTTACGTACATCACACTATAGTATAAAACCTCGTGGTTGTAGCAGTTCTATCGGAAAGAAAAACGCCACATGCATTTGTTTCATGTCAGGAACGCTCTTTGTATCCAGAATCTATACCTCATCATCGTCTTGGCGTAACAATGACATCAATAAATGGGAGTGGATCTGTTGGATCGTCAACCTATGATGTTCAAGTGAATTTATCAAGTCGAGAGTGTTTAAATTGGGTGTGTTGTAGACTCCAGACATTAGCGACTTCAATAAGAAGAGTATCAGTATTCGTGCGTATACACTAGGAGCTAGAGCAGCGCGTAGAATGAATAACCACTCATCTGTTAGTATCGAATTCACAAAATATTATACACACTTAGGAATTAAATATGATTGTTGTGACCTTTTAGCTTTGCACTTTACTCTCTTATTTCCAGACACTAATGAAAAGATCAATGTTGGTGATAAAAGTCAACTTTGTTTGCGCTCAAAGCCGAGCAGTAGAAAAATATTATTAAGTTCTGCATTGGTACCTCCATAGCAGTAACTTTAACTAATGAAGATATTAAAGACCCATAAGGGATAACAGCGATTGATAATCTAGCTAGACTGTAATGGTTTCTATGGATTATTAAAACCTTTAGTCTTAACATCAGTTATACATGAACGAAGTGTTGAAATGAAATTTGAGGATTTATGATCGAATGTCACATAAGCAAAAAGACGTATAACTCTAATTTGCGGACTAATTAGTAGAAATGATTTTAGTGATGGACCATACTGTTTAGGGCGTTTCCTAACAATAAGTTAAAAAAAAACAGTTATACACGACTCAAGTAAGAATATTCTCAAAGCATTATTAATGTAGTGGCATATAGTAATAAACTCTCTGAGGATGAAAACTATCTCAGTGAGGTTCTATGGCAACAGGACTATTGTACAGTAAGTGTGAATATATCTTGTGTATCACTGTTTGGATCAACACTTCATTAACATTACCAGATGTGAAATGTAATTAAATGAGGCTGGAGTATTGATAAGACATAGATCCAAGTTCTAAGATAAATCATTTGTAAAACATGTGAAATGTAAACGGAACACAGTTATCCTGCCAAATTTACCGAAATATCTAACGATATTGTGATCTTATCAGAAGAGAATAGTGACTACCAAAGAACTTTAACGCCATTTGAGTATTATTTCATTGTGTGGTCCTCATCATAAAATGTTGTTGATATTGTACTTTATTTGAATTAGGCTGGTGAATTCAAAATGATTATTTGCTTCTTTTTAGCTTGGTTTATTGAAACACATTGTATCATGTTTGAAACCTCATGGCACGTGTGGATAATCCACAAGGGAGAGAGAGAGGAACAATTGCCTCGCATAACTATTTACGGCTGCTAGGTATTTTTCTTTTGCTTAGTGTTTTAAATGCAAACTTCGAGCAAAGTTGACAGGAGGTTCAAACTCCGACTCACTTGTGTTCAAGAGATTGAACAAAGTAATCATCTCATAAAACTCATATTCTAAGGCCATCACTTAACATGTGAACCTTATATTTGATCGCTTAAATTTATTGACGTATACTTGCAAGGTAATAACTAACAGAAAATAAATGGTATTGAAATAATGTAGGTGGCTTGATCGATACTGTGGAATTATAACTAGAATGAGAATACACACATTATTCAATAGATCAAGTTATAGAAGACCTAAACAAACATATTATGACCAAATCGTTTATGAAACAAATGAGTTACTAACTTTTTGTGAAATTTCGGTTCAACCTTTATGTGGAACATAACTAGGAATGAGTCTGGTTATTGAGGGAGCATAGCCCACACACAGCCTGTTGATCTTGAAGTAGAGCGTCTACTGGGTCTTTTATCCAGTTGAGTAACACTCTGTCGAAAACTTTTCCCAGTACTGACAACAAAATGATGCCTCTGTAATTCTCCCATTCGCTCAGACCTCTTTTCTTTAATATCTTGATGAAGTATACTTCTTTCTAGTCCATTGACACTTCTTCTTCCTCCCAAATCGTCTTGAATAGAAAGTGAAGCATGTTTGCTGTTACTTAAATGTCTGACTTCAGTGCTTGAACTAGTATTTGTCAGGTCCTGCCGATTTCCAGCTGTTGATTTGTCTGATGGCCATCTTGACTTCTTCTATCGTTGGTGGAGTGACATGTTTAGGAAGGTATGTGTGTGCTGCTTCAATCTTCGGTGGACTCAATGGAGCTGGTCTACTCAACAGTTCCTCGGTATATTCTGCCTACCTGTTCTCCTGTTACTGAATCACTGTGATTGTCTTTGCTTCTTTTCACATGACTGATCTCCCAGTTTACTATATCTCTCCGCTAGTTTCTTCGTTGTATCATAAAGTTATTTCATATTCCTTTCTCTTGCAGCGTTTTCCACCGTCGTTGCTAATTCTCCCATGTATTTCTGCTTGTCGGCTATAAGGCTGTTCTTCACTTGCCTGTTCGCTTCTGCGCCTTGAATTTCTCAGCTCGTGCTCGACTGCTGCTGTTTGTTTATTTTTTGTCCTTCCTTTCTCCGATCTTGTCCAGGGTTTCCATGAAGATCCATTCCTTATGATGATGCTTCTTGCGACTCAAAACCTTGAGACACGTTAAAGTTAGTGCTTCTTTGATCTCTCCTCAGTTGTCCTTCATCGTAGTTTCTCGATCTTTCTGTAGATCCTGTAGAGCCTGGAACCTGTTGTTGAGAGTTGTCTTGAATTCGTTTGGTTTATTAGTATCTTGAAGAAAGACAGTATTGGAATGCTGTTCCTCCAGTTGTCTAGCGTTTTTCAGATTTAGTTTTTTCTTGGCCACAATCAGGTGGTTATCTGAAGCCATGTCAGCTCTTCTCCTTGTTCTCACAACT
The DNA here is from genome assembly GCF_000237925.1 of Schistosoma mansoni. Classification (NCBI taxonomy): domain Eukaryota; kingdom Metazoa; phylum Platyhelminthes; class Trematoda; order Strigeidida; family Schistosomatidae; genus Schistosoma; species Schistosoma mansoni. Next base: position 716,976 of record NC_031496.1, read on the forward strand.
TCTATTGTCCTTCTGAATTTTATGTTGATACAAATAAGATCTATCTGGCTCTCTGTGGTGTGGTTCGACGAGATCCATGTACCTTTGCGTATAAGTTTGTGTGGAAATATTTTGCCGCCTATAACCAATTTGTTGAATGCACATAGATTTGCACATTTTTCCCCATTTTCATTTCTCTCTCCTAGTCTATGTCGTCCAATTATATCTTCATATCCTATGTTATCGACCCCGACTTTCGCACTTAGATCTACCATCAGAATGTTGAGGTCCTTTCTTGGACACTTAGCTATGATGGATTGCAGCCTTTCATAGAACTGATCTTTATCCTCGTCTTTGTTATCATTGGTGGGTGCACAACATTGGATAACATTCATTGTGAACACTCATTCTTTTTTTAAATGATGCTTTGATAATTCTGGATCCATGAGACTCTCATCCTACAAGTTCATTTCGTGCTTCTCAGGATAGCATCAATGCAACTCCCTGAGTGTGTGGTCCATTTTCCTCCTCGTGATCAGAGTACAACTGCATCTCTCCCGTATCTAGCCTTTGCTTTCCAGCTTGAGTCCAATGAGTTTCGCTTATTCCGAGTACTGACACTTTGTATTTCCTCATTTCCATTGCTATTTGACTGGTCTTCCCGGTTTCTTACATTTTCCGGACGTTCCATGTTCGTATATTGATTATAGCTCAGGTTGCTAGAGGGAGCATCGACTTCGTGATATTCAAAGGCTCCCAGCTTTCATTATGAAGCGTCATAATTGTTCCTTCAACTCCCAGGGCAGTTTTAATGGTTTGAATTATTTTTTCTGGTTAGCGGTTTTTTAGCGTGTGAGTATGCTGCGGGATATATTCGCTAACCCTATGCCCAAGCAAAGCTTGGGACCAGCAGTAACTCCAGAAGAGATTCAGGAGGAGTTATATTGAAATTTATTCGTATCAATTCGAAATGACGTTTACTATGAACCTTGTAAATACTTATTCTCGGAAAAAAATTATCGTTTTGTTAGTTCATCACTTAATTTTAATGTTCTACTCTCACACCATGAGTAGATTATCAGTATCGGATTCTCTTAAAATGACAAGCTTATCAAGATTTTGTGAACCAATCTTCGTCGGTCAAACCAAATAAAGAACCGTTTAATCAGTAAACATGTAGAACGGATAAATCACTTTTTGGCGAATCAACTGTTGGGTAAGTGAAACAAATGGTTTTCTATCATAAAGTGTCGTTTTATTGATCCAAAGACACTTGAAACAGAAGCATGTTCTGCATAACATAATCTTAACTCATACTTTATTAAAATCAATATTGTGCATCAAAGTTAGTGTATTCTGACATGCGAGGTTGATCATATATGAATGATGTATTGTATAATCCAAATGAGCTGATGTCGTTCAACGGAGCTATTTCGTTCTAGTATGTGTTTCGTCAGTAAAACACATTTGTGACGTCAAAGAGGGTCGAACACAGAACCTACACGTCTCAACTCAACCGACTAATAATTCGATTATTCAGATGATATTCAATGGTCATAACACCTCCAATCGAAGAACGATTGGTTGGTTGCAGAAAAAGGTTAATCATTTGTGATATGTATATTTGATGCAATATTAGCCGATCTATTGTATAAGCTAAATAACTTTGATTTTTCCACAAAAGACTTATATCAAAGCAGATTCTTGATTGAGAATATGAAATGTACTCTAATGAGATATTGTACCTCCAGCGTTTATTCATCTATCTCACTATTCAGGGAAGTTTAAACACTATAATTGTTATTCTGAGTAAATACACGATCAATATACATGATTTATGAGGTTCAAAATTCAACAACAATCAAATGGACTTCTACATTTCAGAATGGTTATTACTAGTAGTTTACTGACATGTTCAACAATTAATTGGCTGAGTGCATAGAGGAAGACGTCTCTAGTGATGGATATGATTTTGTGAAGTAGAATTGATAGATTACATTCTATCAGTAAGTGACATAATAAGTAAGATACAAGTATCCGTGATATAGTTAAGTCTTTCCATATCCGACCCAAATACACTTGCTGACTAGTATTCTTCGGTTAATTTAATCTATTCGACTAGTGATCAAAATGGGAACTTGATTTGGATAAGTATGAAATTATATTTCAAATAAACCTTGTTTATCCAGTACTTTCCTTTTACTTCTTTGAATGGAAAAGAATCGATTCCATTTGTCGTCAATCATTGTAATAATATTGTTCATAATCAATGGATACATTTTACAAATTGAAAACTACTACTATGATTCATAAAGAGTAGTATGTTTGTTTAATGACGAAATAATTGTCAATCCTCATTCATAGTGAAATTACTTAATACATAATAATTTTTCATCTTGCTGAAGATGGTTTCGATTGTACAATCTCCAGGAATCAAAAAATGTGTTGGATGGAAACATGAATATGTGTATATGTGCATTATATGATCTATTGAATGTGATTATGCACAACTCATTTTGTGGATTACGAAAGACTTACCTACGTCACAGATAATTGTGTCTTACTTATTATGTCACTTACCGATATAGTGTAATCTATTTTATCTACCTGATAAAAACACCTCCGTCACTAGAAACGTCTTCCTCCATGCACTCACCCAGTTAATTGTTGAACATGTCAGTAAACTACTAGAAATAGACATTCTGAAATGTAGAAGTCCATTTGATTATTGTTGAATTTCGAACCTCATAAATCATGTACATTGAATCTTGTATTTATTCAGAATACCAATTACAGTGTTTAAAATTCACGGAACAGTAAGATGGATGAATACAAATCATATTCTCGACCAAGAATCTATTATCACATAAGTCGTTTGTGGGAAACTCAAAGTGATTTAGCTTATACAGTGGATCGGCTAATATTGCATCGAATATAGACACCATGAATGACGAACTTTTTTCTACAACCAACCTATCATTGTTCGATTGAATATTTTGTGAATAATCGACCCTCTTCGGAGTCACAGACGTATTCTAGTGAAGCACCACCTACTAGAATGAAAAAGCTCTTTTATACGATATTATCTTATTTGGCTAACACAATATGCTACTCTTCTGAGACATAATATTTGTTGTTGTTGACCATCACGAAGAAAACTAGACTGTAATTGTAAACATTTTTTTCTATCAACAGGTCGTTTGATAATAATTTAGCAAGATATTCTTCACTAAATGCCATCATCAAAGGACACCGACCATTGTAGACAGCACATTAGATAAAGGTTTATTCAATACACCTATCTCATTATGATACGTCTGCTAGCAGATGTCTGAATAAATAATTCTTTGTCTTGATAATGTGCAAATTTCTTATCTTTCCAAATCCGATGATCATAGAAAATACTGAAAGTATGATTTCTGAAGTGTGTATAGAAATTTTATTGAGTGTCGTCTTTTATTCACCAAATATGGTGATCTCTTTAGATGGGTTGACTTTTATTCAATATTCAGATTTTTTATGACTTCTACCCAGCTCATCTTCCAACAAAGATTTCCTGCCATAACGAATAATATCTATCATTGTATTGGGTTATTCAACCACTTGAAAACCAGTAAACATTCACAAGTTATTCCGTATAGCTGAATGACATATCAGTGGCGCGTGATTGTGAATCAACTGAATCAGCCTAGAACTTTCAGGTTTCACCTCAAGCGCCACGTAACTTGACCTTGAGTTAACACTCACTGATTATCATGCGTAATTTTATTCGTTTCCAGATTTTACGCATGTACCACAAACCGTCAATATTGTGATGACGAATTGTCTTTCACCAATTATTTTTGTCATCAATTGATTGCCAGAGTTCTGTTGCGAAAAAGTTGTCTTGAGGCAGTTAGAATATTGAATACTTGACTGCTTTCTGCAAACGACATTTCAGATTAACAGAATTTTTGCGCTCATTGATTAGAATTGGTGACTAGTATCTTTGATTTTCAGCTTAGTGATCTAAATGTTAATCGTCCGACACGAGACTTGAAGTTTCTAGGGTTGGTTCCTGGTAGTAACGTTGAGGAACATTCATGAACCTTTCCATATCATTATGAAGATGTTTTCGATTTTCACTAGCTATTTTATTTAGTTCTCGGTGCTAGCTATATAATTAAATAACATCAACAAACCTGCTATGTAGTGGGCAGTTTAGAACTTGATTAGTTTGTTCAATTTAACAAATAAGAAAGTAGTTGGAACATAATTATGCGAATAATATTGTTTATAATAAGATCTTTATCAAGCTTTACTATTATAAACAACGAAGAGAATCGCATTTATGACATGGTGATTGTCGTCAACTTTGAATATTGAAAAGTTTTCCACTCACCTGAAAACTGTTTTCCTCCAGTTTCGTCTAATAAAGTGACTTTTTGTAAAAAAAAGTCATTATATTTTGCAAAGTAATGTCGCATGAAATGATTTTTTCGCTATTCATCTATTCTCGAGACTCTGAACGTTAATAATTCACCCAACACAAGCAAGATAGTCTGACATTAATAAGTGATGGATGTAAGTCGATCAATTTTGTAATGTGGATTCCAAAAGCGTTTACTGACGCGGCTAAGTTCGCAGGATGTGTTCAATACAAAACACAAGCTGTGCTCACAGTCCAATGTCAAATAACGCTAGTATATATACGTATGTTAATGAGATTTAGGGGATAATTGTAAGTGGATCGGTCATATAACATCCCATGTTGAATATCGAAAGTATCATATGCATGTATATATCGATCTATAGTGACCTTTCCCTGATACTATGGATGAAATGAATTCAACTAATGCTCTCATGAATGAATTCCGTTTAAATAATACATCAAAAACCAACCAAGGACATGTATTTAATCTTTAAATTTTGACCAATCTCTACACCATCATTTTCCATGCAGATTCAGTACTGATTTCTCAGACTATGTAATGCTTGAAACGTCTAACCAATCAAAGTTGTCTGGTTGAAATTGTCAAACTTTCGCACTGATGATAGCTGCTGAAATTACGAAAATACATCTCCAGTAATATTATCTTTTGCTTTGTATGTATCCTTATGGAAAATTTACAAAGAGTGTATGACATCGTTCATTGCACAGTTAACTGTAACAAAAATTAAGAAGACCACAGTGTGAAGAAATGATTCGCTGTGATTCTGTAAGAAGTAAAATCAAAACGTGGACATTTAAAGTTTTGTACCTTACAAATGTCACTTCTTATCGACAAACTCATATGTCAATGACCGAAGAATCAGATAGATGCCACCTTCCATCTATACATTAATGATCAGTAATTACTGCACAAGCGAAACGGTCAAGCACTTTCCAACGAAGTGCTCATGTTCTTGAACATAAAAATACTAATTTCGTAGAGACGATACACAAACCTATGATGCGTCCTCATTTAAGAAGAACAAAATGTGTACTGAAGTTTGCTATGAAGAGCGATGAGCCGTACAGCATACAGTCATGAGAAAACGTAATATCATGAACAAGGGAAGTGAATGGACTGGGAACAAAGTGACCTATATAGGCTCTTTGTGGAGTCATCTACAAATAGATGTGAATGCTTTCCTGTTATCTTATTCGGTTTGGTATTTGCACTAATTATTAAACGTAAAAACTCAATATAATTTTACATCCTACGTATGATTTCTGTGTTTTAACAGTCAATGACATTGATGCATAGATAATATGGTGACCGCCCTTGAGTTTATGGCGAGTACGTAAGTCAAATAGTTTCATACTTTGTCTTATTACCTTAGCATAATTCGAATGCATGATGATGAAAAAATGCACAAAATGTAAGATAGCGTAGTAAGCAAATTAAAAGTTGCATTCGGTTAATACCACATAAACTCGCACACGAAGCAAGCGCAAGCTCTTTTATCATGTGCATATTTGTAAAATTAGATGACTTTGTAACCACTACACTAAATTTAACGGTAACCATGTGAGCATACGCAATTTTACTCAATTACTGCGAATTGCAATCTCGGCTTGACTGCGAGTAGGATGTAACTTTCCAAGCAATATTGTCTTTACTGTCAGTCAATCCACATTCTCACTTTGCCGTAAAGTATACTTTTGAACTTCTATATTTCTATGGGTAACTGTCAGTTTACCTCTCCCTATCTTACGTAATGACTTTCGTCGTCGATCGAATAACAGAAAATCCTGGAATCTATTTCACAGAGGAATGTTGATTATCCATTGATAGGTTATCTTGTTCCAATTTTATTCTTTGAATACGATTGACGGGACAAGTGTTCCAATAAGAGCTGATTCTGTGAAGGTGTCATCTCACACTTGATGCTCATTGTCTGTAGGTTCATTCTTCCATTGATCATAACTCTCTAATTTCAAAGCCGCTATTAGTTGATCATTTTACATGGCAGAGGTAGTCAGATTTGACGATTTTCGAGCACCGCGCTACACAATCTTTTTAAGCGTGTATTATACACTGTTCATTTCGTTGACTCATTACGTTTTTCAGTACTCCGCTACGTAACTCGTATACTCTTGTTAATTCACCTGCACATTCTGTCTGTATACCTTTGCCACTATTATTTTCATTCTCCTTGATTGATAAGAATGCAAAGTACACAAATCGGTACGCGAATGAATTCAAACCACATGCACTGAAACTAACTGATTGAATATATCGATGAGTATTTTCAAATAAAGCCATGACAGGAATGTACCATAAGGAACTTGCATATAACAGGTAGTGGCTACTCGTCATCACTATTGTCCATTAATTTGACTCGAATAGATTCCTTTTTTCTTGATGAAGGCATCTCGGTGTTAGTCAAATAGTTATCCACAGAGTCCCAATTACCAATTCAATACTGAAGGAATCGTTTAGTAATTGCATCTTCCTTGATAGAAACAAAATAATTCAGTAGAACACAGTCCGAGAGAATTGGTCACCATTGAAATTCGGTAGAAAATGCCGTCGTTCAACAACAAAACAATTTTAACATAGTAGAAAGTACTGCTTCATTCAGTAATGAGACTGCTTCAGCATGTCTAAGCCAATTGAAGTTTCAGTGACGCTCTATCGAGTTCTATAATTGAAAACTAATAGAATTAATAATATCTTAAAAGTAACGTAAATAACGTTCAAATAATGTAAAAGACTCCAGTGAAAATTGCATTATGAAAGGATGTCAGTACAATTAAAAGTAGCAGTCCCTGAATGATACTCTTTCCAACTGATTCACTAATTCGTTTTCTAAATTGTAAAGAACATTTGCGTTGTCATTATGAAGTTTTAATAAAAGTAAATACACTGATCTTGTCATAGTGAGTAAACACATGCATTTGCTACTATCATTCCTCAAGTAACAATAAACATTTACGAAGGAATAAAATGTTTAACAACTAGATTGTAACATGTAGTCTACTGATGTCGAACACAGTAACTGAATAACACAATCAGATATATAGATCAACTTTTTATCACAATTATACAGAGGTCAAGAGCTAAAAATTGTGAACTGGTAGAGTGATAGTACAGTTCAGTATTAGTACTAGCATAATAATAGATCTACTTCTAATGTTGTAGATTTGTCATGGTGTGGCTACCTAATCTATAAGAACCTACATGAAAGACATATCATTGTGAATCGTGACTCGTCACATGGTGACAATCAGCAACACGATGTTTCAAACGTATGAAGAACACATTTGTGCTGATCAATTTAACCAAATTTACATCTTTGCAATTACAATGACAAACAAACAACAGGCTTGTTCGATGGCTGTTCCGATTAAACCTCGGTCTACCTTTAATATGATATCACTCTTCCACATTGCTTAGATACTTCATCAACACTTATGATAAATAAGATCAAGATGACAATCACTTCCATGAGCTACAAACATAGACTTACAAAACGTCAATCAACTCTCTGAATAAGCAAACATATATATATATATTCCTTTCAACAGTTTCTTTCAGTCACACAACTTCCTTAAGTTTGATATATTCAAGTGAATGTAAAATTAAGGTCCCATGTGTATTTATTGTTACTTGGTTTCACATAACTTCTATCGAAAATGCTTTCTCATTCAGTCGGAAAACTAACTGGATGATATGTCGTACACAAAATTGGCTAAACATTCTGTCAATTTGTCGTTACGAAACTTGTTAAAACGTTCACAGGAATAAGTCAAAAAGTGTCAGACGAAGAGATATTGTCGGGATCTAGGATTTTCTTGATTGCTTGAGCAAGTGTTTGATTTGCAAAATGAATAAGCAGAATCCCAATAAATGTATGAAATGCAGTGAAAAAGTGTTTTCGTGTAACAGACAGTTTGGAACCATAGGGAAATGACGTCATTGTGTCATTTATTTAGGTTCAAAGACATGTTGAATAGCCAAGAAATTGTTAATCATGTGCACTCGATATACTTACTCACGCACAAAATAATATAAATATACACAAATGGAGATGAATTGTCAAGGCTTTACATGATGTTAGACGTTACATTACAGTCTCATGTCTCTCTACTGTATCGAAAGATGAGTTTCAATAATCTTTTTTTAATATCTGGTATATTATTGGGAGGTTCGACTCACAATTCGTTACTCTGATTATGAGTGTGTCCCAAATACTCCAAAATTTCCAGTCTTTTGAATTTATGAGTTCCGAATTAAGGAGATATCTTTCTCTTCCATCGTAGTCTAAACCAATGGAAGTCGTCAAGCCATAACGAGTATATCCGCAGTTACTGTTACCTCTCAGTGAATAATTTGTGGAACCACTCGTGGTGTTGTTTTGAATGCTACTGAACTCAACTCTCATGAAATTTGGAGAAAATGGAAAGTAACCACTGAGTTAATTGTAACCTGCCGGTTTAGCTGGGATAGTAATGAAGGTATTAGAAAACATGTGTCGGCCTAAAATGTCAAGTCATGTAGAAACATTTAATCTGCTAACCGTGAAATCACACTAACTTCTAAATGGAAACTTCTGATCAACCAACGTACTAGCTGAGGGAGGGATGATTGGACAGCAGCTGAATAAACCAGTTCTCTCGTCAAAGTAGCTTCATAAGTTTTGAAAAATTATTTTCGTATAGCCTACTGATGGAGTTTCTAGTCTATCGCAATTAAGAGTCTCGATACTCGGAATCATTGCCGTGAATAAGTAGTATGCTGTATCAAGTGCAAGTAAATTGTTATGGGGAGTCATATCGTGTGTTCATTGAAAGCTGCAAAATCGCTTGAAACACCCAGAGGAATGAATCTGTGGATGGCCTTCAGTCTAGGTTAAGTGAGGATATTTAACCCTGTCAAGCGAACCCCTCAAGTAATAAGTATAAAAACAAGCAACAGTAAGTGCTTAGTACAGTATAGAATTCTGAAGTATGAACTTCATCACGTGTCAATTAAGGAAGTTGTCATAGACATATGTTAACTGGCGCTTCCAAATTCTAATGAATCACTCCAGGCTACACCACTGATGTCAACCAATGTCAGATCTAATTCATACAAATAGCGTGCCTTGTGTAGCAGTGCTATTCAAGAATTACCTATTACTTATGCCAACTAACACAAGCAGAATATGAGCGATTTATCAAGTAGGTATTTATTACATTGAGCTCACGTTGTTTGAGATCACAAACTAAATATTATCTGGCTTCCGTCGTACAACCTAAGTCCGACAACACTCCTAATCGTCACTTCCAGCTAACAACCCTCACAAGAAACCTCACCAACTAAGATTATCAATCAAATGAGCTACTGAAGAACATCAAATCTCTCACTTTATGCCCGATTCACGATCTCGTAGGCTACAATAGCTCCTCAACTCATGTAAATATAGACTGAAACGTGGAGAATATTTCTAAGGCGCTTGTGACACTGAAACATTACTACACTGACGGATCACATGGTATTCCAGCTGGCATGTCAAACCCCTCGCCTAATTTCGGTTGGTGAATCTACATTCAATCCCAAAAGCATTGCTAACATACTACTGACTAAAACATCAAAAGCAATGCGTTGTGAGCATTCACGGTACGGCATTGTTTCATGTGGGATATGTTGCCAGTACGTATCCATAATCATGACACTGTAACGAAGCCCAAAAGACTTTGAACCCTTTACTTGGACTCTGAAGAGCTTTGTCAGCTATTCACAGACCGCACACTGTATCCTGAGGAACTGCCACCTAATATCTAAACTGACTCTAGGAATGATTTGACAGATCACGAATATATAGCACTCATACTTCCATTTATATATGTGTAGCAACATAATAAAACAAGTGTTTTGTTTTCTTTCACCAACAAGTGAAATGGATGTTTACTACCAGAAGTCTTATTCTCATTGCAGTTTGATATCTTGGCATTGGATAAGGATTTTCACCATTTGAGTGTTAACCTATTTTTAGCTAATGGATTGTTGATTGGTCTAATGTATAAAATAATTGTTCAGTTAATTCTCTGAAAAGTTCGTCGTTTTTCTACATTGTCAAACAATGATTTTACCATTTAATGTTTCCATTTTTCAGTCACATGGATTTTGAAAGAATCGATATTCAGTGACACTACAAAAGTTATCTAATCAAACCTGGAGTTATTTGAAATAATGTGTTGCCGTGCAGCAGAAGGACTAAGAATCGATCAGAAATACCAGTAGTCTGTCCACAAATTACTGTTTTCCGACCATTTTCATGAATTGGTTCAATACCAATACATTACTTTTGTTACAGTCTGTCACTAAACCTTATGTTTCAACAATCACTTCTTGATGTTTGTTTGTGGAACTCTATTTTATGCTAAATAAATTGCCGACACTGTTTGTTGTCATCAAATTTCTGAAAATTGCGGCGATTTATAAGACCAACTAATGCACCGTCTTTCATGGATGACTGTGTGACATACCGATATACTGTCCACATACCAAATTCAACTGACGTAGATTTGATAAACACTAAGTCTACTGCCTCTCAATAACGTAAGAACAAGCCTGACTATTGAGATGCAATCCCCAATCATTCATTGTAATTGGTTGACGGGGTAAGGAATTAATAAAAACACTTCTATCGAATCTGATAAACAATGTAACGATTGCCATATGAGCTCAAATACAGCTTTTAACTGTCAATGTTTACGATAGAAATAAACATACGTATAACTGGCATGATAGATATACTTTATTTGCTCAAATATGATGAAACAGAAACTGACGAAAAGTAGCATCCGAAAACGATATAGAAGCAGTCGGTTCCACAATATATCCATGATGCTCAACAAATCCCTTGAAAAAGACATGATATGTTATTTAAGAGAAAGAATTGAGAAACGATTTGTTACATTGATAGAAGTAATATTGTCCATTTATGGATCCTTGATTTCATTCTTTTTTGATTTACGAATTACGATACAGTACACAAGAGCGGCAATTAAAATAAGAGCGAATATACCAAGCAGGATATCTAAAAAGAGAATAACGTTATGTTATTAGTCATGGTATTGGAAAGAGCATGACACATTTTTATAGCAGTGTGGAAATTATCGGTAATAATAGAGAGAAATGTGAGTGTTTATTGCAACAATTGATAGCGAGCAGCCGGTATCCTCCAATTAAGGCAAATAAATCCTACTTGATGAAGGTTTTAGCTATAACGGACATAATAAGACCTAGATTTATAACCCTACGTGTATGACCGGCTAAATTATTCACAAGTGGGGGCCAACTAATGTATTCCAACTCTTGTTGATTGTGTATGCAAGAAGTGCTGATTTGGATTAAATGCTGTGCTAAATAAATGACTTACACAGTATTGTTCTTGTGGAATTGGAGACACGACCTTCTGCATCAAGATCTATTTAAAAGATGTAATGTTAAGAAATACAACATTTTGTAGGCATAGAAACAGATGGAATAACGTTTAATAATAACTAAGAAGATTTTATGGGCGACCGAGGTTTTACATACACAACAGTTGTTCGGGATGAACATTATGAATGTTTTCATGGTCTGAGTTATTCTTCCAATATAATTAAAACTCATTGTAAGGTCAAGTTTCCTAAATATCAAACCATATATTCACAACAGTTTGTAATAGGTACAAAGTCACCAAACTTCAATCGCGCATTGTTCAAAATAATTGATCAGGTTTTCTGTACATAACATACGTTAATTTAAGAAAACCGACTAATATACTGAAGGCGACTAAAGCAAGTGCCTGCAAAGATTTGTACTTACTTTCATTTTTTGCGGTTTGATCCGTGGTAGCCGACTCAACTGAAATAAAATACAGTTCAACATTGACATGATAACAATGAATATATTGATGGTAATGTCGATGTGAATGAGAACATTTTCATGAATTGGTGACATTGTTAAACTGTTGATGAATGGGTTAATGTACGGTCATTCCGTTATTACGTGACTACGTGCTTGACCATTAGTGAGGATGGAATTTGTGTGACGTGAGAGAGTTTTCAAAACATGGTGGATGCACAAAAACAGGTGTCCGGTTGATTTTGAAATCGTGAAATGATAAGTTTGCATGGTAATAAATAATGCGCTACAAAGCTAATAACACCACAAACAGTCTTTTCAAAGACAACCATGCATAAAACGTCATCATACCTAGCCATGTAGAACATATATATTTACGTGAAATGAATGTTTAATTGGGAATCCACTGTTTATTAGCACTGGACGTTCATATAACTTTGCACCATTCGTTTTCTCACACATATTTCCTCTGTAATAACGGACATACGCTCAACATATTGCTATTTTGAAAGCTGTTTCAACAACACGGGTTGAATATCCTTCCGTAACATTCAGCCAACTAAACGTTTACAAAATGAAAGGTGTGTACACATCTCAAGAGTTTCAAGAATTTCAACCAACGTACAGAATCAGTGCTTATGATCTGCGCACACTCATAATCGGAGCAACGAATTATAGGTCGGACCTCCCATTATTATAACAGATATGAAGGGAAAATCATTGGAAATCATCTTCTGATACAGTAGGGAGACATGTGACTGTAAAGTGACGTCTAATTTGAATGAATCGTGAGTAAAACATCGAGTCAAACCTTTTAAAAAATGGACAATTCATCTCCATTTGTGCAAATTATTATTATTTTGTGTGCATCTAAGTAATTTGAGTACACATGATTAACAATTTCTTGGCTATTCAACATGTCTTTGATCTTTAGTTATTAGCACGATGACGTCAGATCCCGTGATTTCAGACTGTCTCTTACACGGAAAAATTTTTTCACTGCATTTGATAAATTGATTGAGATTCTGCTCATTCATTTTGAAACTCAAACACTCGCTCAAGCAACCATGGAAATCTTAGATCCCGACAGTATCACATCGTCTAACAATGTTTCTGACTTATTCCTGAAAACGTTTTAACAAAAATCGTAACTACGTTGATAATTTGACAAAATGTTCAGCCGATTTTCGTGTACAAAATACCATCTAGTTAGTTTTCCAACTCAATGACAAAGCATTTTTCACATAAATTATGTGATCCCATTTACAAGTAACATTAAAAATACATTAGGCCTTAATTTTGCATTCACTTAAATAAACCAAACATAAAGAAGTTGTGTGACTGAAAAAAACTATTGAAAGAAGTATATAAATGTTTGATTATCTAAAGAGTTGATTGACGTTTTGTAAGTCTATGTTTGTAGCTCATCGAAGTGATTGTTATCTTGATCTTATCTCCAATAAATGGTAATGAAGTATCTTAGCATCGTGGAAGAGTAATAACACTAAAGATAGACGGAAGTTTAATCGTCACAGTCACCGAATAAGCAAACAACTCGTTTGCACAGCAGAAAGCGTCAACAACTCAAAGATCTTTGAAAATCTGTATTCGTTAAGAACATGATAAAGTTCATCTTTATTTTGGAAGGGGGCAACAGACAGACAGATTCATGAGCATTGTATCCTTTGAGAGATGAACGATTTGCCAATCAACATTAGAATTCATTCATGTCTATGACACATGTCTATGATACATGTGATGATACGACAATGTGAATGTCTATATGCTTGTAATGAATATATGCGAATCGAGGAAAATTAAAGAACCTGTGAAATTGGTTTCTCCTGTAGTTATGATTGGCTCATCTGAAACACAGAGGAAGAAAGAGAAGTAATTTGGTGTGATGATGTGTATACACTTACATGAATAATTTCTGGACTGGGAGTGTGTGCATGTCATGGAAATGAACTCACGAATACAGATATCACATTGATTTGGAAGTGTGAAACAACCAGCACACACGCAGACATCTCAAGTCTAAAAGAATGCAACAACTGCACAATCGACCATCCCATTGACATTGACGCACACCAAAGTGTCAGCATACATGAACAACGTGAATCAACCTCATTCACGCATGTCAACGTCCATCGATTTTCGATGTATTGGATTCCATTCAAGAGTCATTCACTTTCTACAGTTTTGTTGTGTGATGTTGAATTTCGAATGGACTGTGAAATCTGAATTTCGACAGTGATTGCTTCCCAATCAACTAGCGATACCTATTGAGATTGATATGTGGATAAGAAAGTCATTCATTTTGAGAGACTTTTATAGTTTGTTATGGAATAATCGGTGGACATGTTTCTCATGAGTGGTCGTAAATTATTTACGCATATTGGAAAAACTATAAGTCATTGCAGAAACACCAATTTCAAATGTGTGCTGGCAATTTATATCTAGATTTGTTCGAATCATGTGTGTTATTCATGGAGAGAACTGGACAAATTGTGACAGCACATATGCCATTGAGCCACACAAGAAGTAATCAGGGAGAGAGAGAGTGAGAGTATCTGGTGGAGGAACACAAAAACATCAGCAATACATAAATTAAACATTTGATGAGTGTAATGATATAGCCTTGCCAAAACTGCTGTGACGATACATGTGATGACACGACACCGTTATTGTCTATGTGTGTGAAAATTAACTAACTAACCTGTGGTCTTGATCGTTGTTGCAGTGATGATTGGCTCATCTGAAATACAGAGGAAGAGAAGTAGTTTGGTGTTGAAAACGTATCAGTCTCCACTTAAACACCGATTTCAAATATGAGCTGGCAAATTATATCAAGATCTGGTCGAAGTATGTATGTTATTCGTGGACAGTATTGGACAAATTGTGACAACACATATGTTTTTGAGCATCACAAGAAATAATAAGAGAGAGAATGAGAACAACTGATATAGCAATACGGAAAATATCTGCAATTCAGAAATCATACATAAGGTGTTTATATGGAGATTTTAGTAATTTTATAGCAAAGATCATTGGTCGATTGAAGACAGGGCACCGTGAAAAATCTGGAAGCAATAGATGAAAATTAAGCAGTTGATGGGTGTAATGATATGACTATGCTAAAATAGCCGAGGTGATACATGTGTGAACACGGCACCGTCATGTCTATGTGTGCAATGAATATGTGTGAATCAGTGAAAATTAACTAACTAACTAACCTGGGACCTTGATCGTTGTTGCAGTGATGACTGGCTCGTCTGAAACACAGAGGAAAGAAGAGAAGTAATTTGGTGTGATGTGCGTGTTGAAACGGATGCGTTGACAATGGAAGTAATGGAATGAAGAGACGGGATTCGTCGAATGTTGAATGCCCGATGAGTTAGTTGTTATTGAGTAAGTGAGGTGACACAATGCGTGTATGACTGTAAGGTTGTAAGTGGATGTGTGCGCTCGAATACAGATATCACATTGATTTGTATATGTGAAACAATCGGAACAAACGAAGACCTCTCAAGTCTAATAGAATGCGACAACTGTACGATCGATCTTCCTAATAACATCGCCGCACTTTAAATCGAGCGGCAAGTGTAACTTTTCATTTCTATGCCGTCTGATTTGTTTGCCATTCTTAATTCTATTTTGACGTTTACTTCTCTGCGCATTTACACTTTCATCTCCTTGTTTCGTTTCTAATATTTTTTCAAAGTAATGGCTATAATAACCCAGTTATTTTTTTTTGTTTCAATTCTCATATCTGTAATTTGCGTCTCCATTTAATTTTGGAAGGTTTCGTTTTGACATATTGGATATTCTTAATTTCGATATCATCTCATCATTTGAAACTTCTTCTAGCCAATATAAACAACATCGCAACATAAATTATTCACTTCGTATTATGTCTACATGTGCAAGTTATTCTGCTTAGCAATTGTGCTACTCAGTAAACGTAAAACTAGACTCACCAGTCTTGTAGCATTTGTGAAGATATATATCTTTGGTTTCTATGAAATGAGTAATAAACGATAAACATAGTATAACTATGAATGCGATAAAGTCAATAATCAAAGTGGAATCACAACACCATTTTAAATGAATTTAAACAAATAGATCACTACTGAATATGATAAAGACTGATGATAATTTCGCTAAGTGGATATGTTCAGCATTGAACGAGCTGTTGAATTATTCAGCGTACACAATATAAACTTGAACTTAAGCAAACTGTAAAGTAGAATTGAAGGTCTACCGTGTCAGAGACGATATACAATGAAGATATTTATAACATTGATTATCTTGATCTCGGTGATATATGGCTTACAGTGAAAGGCTTTTATAGAAATTGCTTTGATGGAGATTCCATACTGAACTATTACCATCGACTGTAACAAATACTTAGCTATGTACAAATAACAAACCACTGCATACAGATCAAAACATGTTACAGAACGACTTATTGGATAATTGCCTTTCTTTTCGCTGTATGTTGTTAAGATGTCTTTCATATACACCAGTGAATTGTTTGCTGACCAACACTGGTTGTATGCAATCACAGCATGGAACCATTTTTTTATTGACACTATAGATAATCAATAAATGGACCATGAAACAGGTCAGCTTGCAGATTCAAGCAAGGCATTCACTGAATGTTTTCCTCTTGAGTTTATTTTAACTGATGAATAATATGTGTCAAGAATTTCATAAAGATCCTTTAACAAGCTTATTTTAAATGGTAAAGCTAAAGATTATGAAACTCAAGTACAATTGTTGTTATATTGGTACACATGTTTTCCGGTTTGAATATCTTCTAACCGCGTAATTAAGAGGTAACTTCATTGTGGTTCAAACATGAAATATATAACGTGGTCAGAAGCATGTAGCAGAATATTGACTGACTGCCAGGTTAACATGATACAGGAGTATGACAGCAAACAACTGCCGCAAACATCAGCTGCACATCTGATTTTGTATGATGGATCATGGGAACATCTTTTACAGAAATTTCATGCGACATTGAACTGTTCCTGATAAACATAACAGACTACTACTGCACATTTAATGTTGAAATAAATAACTAATCACGCATACTTACTGTATTTTCCTGACACTTCATTTATGAACTTATGGTCACCTGTAACAAATAAATTACCAAAAATTTAGGCTACTCGTTCAAATGAAAATGTTAGTTTGTTTCGGAGGAACGTCTCTACAAACATTATTCTATGTATACAGTGCACCAAATGCTATATGAAACTGCTCTATCCTTAACAAAAACTATTGGAACGTCTGTTGAAATAGTATGCTATTGAACAAGTACTTGGAAATGGGTTAAGTTGGCTTAGCTGATTAGCATACATGTCGGCAAATATTATATCACATCAATCATCACGATATCATGAAACGAGATGTTGGTGTAAAAGTTAGTTGATCAATATTCATGTTGATCAGTTTGTCTGAGCCACTGATAGTTCATTTCGCAATCGAATGTGTAAATTTTAATCCACAAGTTCTAAATTCTGATTGATGCAGTGTCACCTGAACTTATCATTGGAAAAGATTCACAAGTATGTGTCAATTGGATTTTTCGATGTACTTGGTATTTTTATTGTTCACTTACAATTTTCTAAATATTGATTTAATAACTAAGTGATTTCTTCCAACGACGTAGGAATAGGGAAATCGCTTAACTGCATCACGAGACAATCTCTAACTTTCAATCCTGATTAGAAACGTAAAAAAGGATGGCTAAAAAACACACTGAGTCGGGACTCTGAAGCAGATATGAAAAGAATGAATAAGAACTGGAGAGAACTGGAAAGAATTGCCCTGTACACAGGTGGATGGAAAATGCTTGTGAGTGGACCTTGCCGCTCCATGACAGGTAACCAGCGTAAGTAAGTGAGTAAGTAATTGTCTATGACTATATTCCCTAATGTTAAAAATTTCTCAAAGATTTATAAAAGAATATTTCATGAAAAAGATACAGGTCTTATGTCAATCATTATTAACGTATTTTGAATACTTACATTTGACTACTGAAATAATCATGAAAAGAAAATCATTTGTTAAACATGGCTAATCCATCGTGAAAGGAAATGCATTTCTGTTAATGCTTCTGATACATCATAATTTTGTTTAATCGGTACGCGATGAATCAGTAGTCATTTAGTACAAACTAATTTGTACTGCGTTGAAGCTACAGCTATACATGTCTGGTCATTAAGATTGTGCGAATGCTACGACTAAGTTGTTATGGTTTAACTCAGTCGATATTTCTGCTGTGAATACTCAAAGATTTAGGGGTGCCTACACTGATGTTCTGAATTCCTTCAAAACTGTAAGGAAGATATGAAGGCAACATGTGAATACAAATGAATTCACGTTCATAGATTCTATTGCCTCTCGGGAAAACATAAAATTATTGTTGAAACGGCTTACGAGAATAAAGCCGAAGCCTGCAGAGACCCTGGAGAGGCTGAAGAGTTTCATCCAACTAAAACGCAATGGAGTTTTTTAGCAATATCAACGTGGCTTGCTGCTATCGGTCAGTCACATAATATGCCCCTTTACGGATTGGTGGAATTATAATGTTGATTTAACAAACTTTAACATCTATAAATACCCATGATTTTCTGTACACTTTGATTGTTGTCCAACAAGCATATTCTTCGGTCTTTTGTCTCCTTATTTCCGACTTAAAGAGTTTTAGATTTCGGGTACTCAAGTCATACGCGATATATTAAGATTCTAAGATCCAGATATAACAACTACAATGGTTATTATACTGTTTCAGTACATTGACTAATTAATTATGGACGTTATTATCCCGAGTACCCATTGGTCGAAAATTGAATTTGAACTACAATCAATATAAATCATATATGCCAACAGTATCTGTTGAGTCGGCTTCCGGAGAACTCTAACAGAGCCTCCAGAGGCTCATAAAGAGCCCCAACCAATCAGCAATTATTTAGAAGTTGTGTGAAGTTATGTTACTAAAATAACGAGATCCTGATTGACTGATTAACACACTGCTACTATGTTTAGCAGTATTCTAGAACTTTCGGTAAAACTCAAGGTCTCTCAAATTACTATAAAATCCCTGTGTTTTCTGTACATAAATGAACCCTGTAGTAAAGTGCTTCCCAAACACTTTGTGCCTTTTCTCTAGACTTCAACTCGGTGTATAGTTCTAGCTCGGGGTACGGAACTAGATTAGGGAAGCAAATATAGCGTTCACAATCGGCCAGACGTAACAGTATCGAAGTCATACCAGCAAGTTTAATCTGTTTCAGAATTTGCGTTTGGTTCCCAAATAAACTCATATTTATCTCACTATAGGTCTATCAGTTCTGATCATAGATTATCAAAGTATAAAGATTTCTGTAGGGTTATTACGTGGAAATAATAAGGTGACAGGAGATTTACTTACGTGATAAACTTGAATTCAGAAGAATTACGAACGTTATGATAATATTCTTTAACAGAGACATTTGATTCATTTGACTATTGCGTTGTCTAACCAAAGTATAACTCAAGTATTGGTGTTTAGACGGAAAGCAGTCTGCTCATATATATTACTTATTATTCAATTTGACCCAAGTGTTTATTGGTCACGTTAAAAGTGAAGTATGTTGATTACAAAATAAACAACTTACAAATATTTTATATAAGATAAAAGAACTATTGCATTCTTATGATCCGTCAAATTGTTGTGAGATGAATTCGCCAACCAGAACATTGATCTATTTGACCTTGACTCTGTTTCAAACCAACGGCTTGTTTACCAGCACAAGCAACCTGTAGTCGACTCATGAGTTCTTTTTGGTTCTTCTCATCTAGCCTTGTCCGTTTGAGACCAGAACATAATCTGTGTCAATCATGTATTTCAGATTTACGCAGTTCATGGACGAGCAAATCAGACCACATCATGTCATAAAGTTGGACGATACAAATGTACATGTTCAGGCCGAAAAGAACTTAAAGTGTGAGAGACTAACTCATAATTTCCAGCTAACTTCAGAATATTAAATAGTATAATAGTATTCAATAGGTCAAATGAAAGATTATAATAAAGGTGATATGAATATAGATTTCATATTATTGACTTTGCAGTTATGCAATAGGAATGTATGTAATAATGGTCTCTGAATAATTCCCAGCAACTACTATTCATTCGTTATAGAAGTATGAATGTTAGTTTTGTACTTCAGGGGAAATAAATCTTAGAGCACATGTATAAATAATAAGTCAACAACACATGTTTAGCCACGCAACTCATCATTATAATATTTGAACGACGTTGATTGTGTATCTGAACTAGTTTATCCTTAACTCTAATATTGTTATCATTGGCAATACCAATTTATTAACTGGGTGTAAATTACCAACTGAAAGCTTTTCTACGTGATTTGGTTTCTGTTGATAAGTCTGTCGTCTAATTAAGTAATCACTACAAGACTTGACATTGTTAGATTCAATCTCTAGCAGGGTGATGCCCATCACAAAGTACCTAATATAAGTGACGTATTACATTTGTACTATGAAACGAGTTATAAAGTGAGAAATATCTGTAGTGCCGTGCTTCGTTAATCATTCACCTCGATAACCGTTAAAATACCAATTTTAACGGTGCATAAAATCAGAAAGCAAAGAGAAGCGGCAGCTACAGTTTTATTGACAAATGACGCAGGGCAGAAACTTATAAGCATATGAGTAATTATCAGCGAGCAAAACAAAAATGACATACATTGGAGATGGCGGGTAAGCCAACTCACTTTAATCAAACGTTGATCAATATTTATAGTCAAACAGGAATAAATGACAGACATGTGATAAATAAGATAAGAAGTGTACACACGCCTACGCTCATATGAAAATGGTGGGGATCAATAAGTGAATAATTGACAAGATGAAAACATGACTCATAATGGACAGGCGAATTGGCTTGGCCAGAATTAAGAATAAGGCATATGGACTTAACATGTCACCCGATACTACATATCAGTGTATATGTGTTGACAGATTCAATGCTTCAAGTGATGTGAATCAATAAGTCTCTTTTGACATATTGCATCAAGTATGGATATCCTGAACATTATCAACAAAATTAAAAGGCTTACGAGAAGATTAGATAGTGTCTAGCAGTGAAATCGAAGTTGCGCGTCAATTAGTTGTACTTGCACACAAGTATTGATGTTTATTACGGAGTCGGAACACAATACCTCTGACTTGGTCGACATAATTACCAAAGTTTCTGTGATTCCCGACAGGTTCCAAGCACCCCGGTGGATCTTTCGCGTCAGTCACATGCATATTCACATAACATGTTTAGTTATTCCCATCAATGACGACGTCAATCAATTATGCACAGCATGAATAATCAAAAGTGTTGAAGTGAAATTTGAGGATTTATGATCCAATGTCACATAAGCAAAAAGACTTATAACTCTAATTTGCGGACTAATTAGTAGAAATGATTTTACTAGTGGACTATACTGCTTAGGGTGTTTCGTAACAATTAGTTAAAAAACAGTTATACACGACTCAAGTAAGATTATTCTCAAAGCATTATTAATGTAGTGGCATATAGTTATAAACCGTCTCTGAGGATGAAAACTATCTAAGTGAGGCTCTATGGTAACAGGACTATTTGACAATAAGTGTGAATATATCTTGTGTATCACTGTTTGGATCAACACTTCATTAACATTACTAGATGTGAAATGTAATTAAATGAGACTGGAATATTTATAAGACATAGATCCAAGTTCTAAGATAAATCATTTGTAAAACATGTGAAATGTAGACGGAACATAGTTATCCTGCCAAATTAATCAAGATATGTAACGATATTGTGATCTTATCAGAAGACAATAGTGACTATCAAAGAACTTTAACGCCATTTGAGTGTTATTTCATTGTGTGGTCCTCATCATAAAATGTTGTTGACATTGTACTTTGTTTGAATTAGGCTGGTAAATTCAAAATGATTCTTTGCTACGTTTTAGCTTGGTTTGTTGAAACACATTGTATCATGTTTGTAACCTCATGGCACCTGTGGATAATCCACAAGGGAGAGAGAGAGGAACAATTGCCTCGCATAACTATTTACGACTGCTGGGTATTTTTCTTTTGCTTAGTGTTTTAAATGCAAACTTCGAGCAAGTTGACAGGAGGTTCGAACTCTGACTCACTTGTGTTCAAGAGATTGAACAAAGTAATTTTCACATACAACTCATATTCTAAGGCCTTCACTTAACTTGTGAACCTTATATTTGATCGTTTAAATTTATTGACATATACTTGCAAAGTAATAACTCTCAGAAAATAAATGGAATTGAAATAATGTAGGTGGCTTGATCGGTAATGTAGAATTATAACTAGAATGAAAATACACACATTATTCAATAGATCAAGTTATAGAAGAATTCAACAAACATATTATGACCTAATCGTTGATAAAACAAATGAGTTACTAACTTTTTGTGAAATTTCGGTTCAACCTTTATGTGGAACATAACTAGGAATGAGACTGATTGTTGAGGGAGCATAGCCCACACACAGCCTGGTGATCGAGCGTCGAGCGTCTACTGGGTCTTTTATCCGGTTGAGCAACACTGTCGAAAACGTTTCCCAGTACTGACAACAAAATGATGCCTCTGTAATACTCCCATTTGCTCAGACCTCTTTTCTTCAATATCTTGATGAAGTATATTTCTTTCTAGTCCATTGACACTTCTTCTTCCTCCCAAATTGTCTTGAATAGAAAGTGAAGCATGTTTGCTGTTACTTAAATGTCTGACTTCAGTGCTTGAACTAGTATTTGTCAGGTCCTGCCGATTTCCAGCTGTTGATTTGTCTGATGTCCATCTTGACTTCTTTGATCGTTGGTGAAGTGACAGATTTAAGAAGGTCTGTGTGTGCTGCTTCAATCTTCGGTGGACTCAATGGAGCTGGTCTAGTCAACAGTTCCGCGGTATATTCTGCCCACCTGTTCTCCTGTTACTGAATCACTGTGATTGTCTTTGCTTCTTTATACATGACTGATCTCCCAGTTTACTATATCTCTCCGCTAGTTTCTTCGTTGTATCATAAAGTTGTTTCATATTCCTTTCTCTTGCAGCGTTTTCCACCGTCGTTGCTAATTCTCCCATGTATTTCTGCTTGTCGGCTATAAGGCTCTTTTTCGCTTCGCTGTTCTCTTCTGCGCCTTGAATTTCTCTGCTCGTGCTCGACTGCTGCTGTTTGCTTATTTCTTTTCCTTCCTCTCTCCGATCTTGTCCAGGGTTTTCATGAAGATTCATTCCTTATGATGATGCTTCTTGCGACTGTGAATCTATGTTAGCTCCTCTCCATGTTCTCACATCTATTGTATTTCTGAGTTTTATGTTGATACAAATAAGATCTATCTGGTTCTCTGTGATGTGGTTCGACGAGATCCATGTAGCTTTGCGTATAAGTTTGTGTGGAAATATTTTGCCGCCTACAACCAATTTGTTGAATGCACATATATTTGCACATTTTTCCACATTTTCTTTTCTCTCTCTTAGTCCATGTCATCCAATTATATCTTTATATCCTATGATATCGACCCCGACTTTCGCATTTAGATATACCATCAGAATGTTGAGATCCTTTCTTGAACACTTAGCTATGGTGGATTGCAGCCTTTCATAGAACTGATCTTTATCCTCGTCTTTGTTATCATTGGTGGATGCATAACATTGTATAACATTCATTGTGAACACTCATTCTTTTTTTAAATGATGCTTTGAAAATTCTGGATCCATGAGACTCTCATCCTACAAGTTCATTTCGTCCTTCTCAGGATAACATCAAACAACTCCCTGAGTGTGTGGTCCACTTTCATCCTCGTGATCAGATTACAACTGCATCTCTCGCGTATCTAGCTTTTGTTGTTCTGCTTGAGTCCAATGAGTTTCGCTGATTCCGAGTGCTGACACTTTGTATTTCCTCATTTCCATTGCTTTTTGACCGGTCTTCCCGGTTTCCCACATTTTCCGGACGTTCCATGTACGTATATTGATTATAGCTCAGGTTGCTAGAGGGAGCATCGACTTTGTGATATCCAAAGGCTCCCAGCTTTCATTATGAAGCTTCATAATTGTTCCTTCAACTCCCAGGGCAGAGTTTTAATGGTTTGAATTATTTTTTCTGGTTAGCGGTTTTTTAGCGTGTGAGTATGCTGCGGGATATATTCGCTAACCCTATGTCCAACCAGAGCTTAGTACCAGCAGTAACTCCAGAAGAGATTCAGATGGAGTTATATTGAAATTTATTCGTATCAATTCGAAATGGCGTTTAATATGAACCTTATAAATATTTATTCGCAGAAAAAATTATTGTTTTGTTAGTTCATCACTTAATTTTAATGTTCTACTCTCACACCATGAGTAGATTATCAGTATCAGGTTCTGTTAAAATGACAAGCTTATCAAGATTTTGTGAACCAATCTTCGTCGGTCAAACCAAATAAAGAACCGTTTAATCAGTAAACATGTAGAAAAGATAAATCACTTACTGGCGAATCAACTGTTGGGTGAGTGAAACAAATGGTTTTCTACTACAAAGTGTCGTTTTATTGATTCAAAGACACTTGAAACAGAGGCATGTTCTGAATAACATAATCCTAACTCATACTTCAATAAAATCAATATTATGCATCGAAGTTAGTATATTCTGACATGCGAGGTTGATCATATATGAATGATGTATTGTATAATCCAAACGAGCTGATGTCGTTTAACGAAGCTATTTCGTCCTAGCATGTATTTCGTCAGTAAAACACATTTGTGACGACAAAGAGGGTCGAACACAAAACCTACACGTTTCAACTCAAACGACTAATAATTCGACTATTCAGACGATATTCAGTAGTCGTAACACTTTCAATCGAAGATCGACTCGTTTATTGGAGAATTAGATTCATCTGTCGTGGTGTGTATATTGAATGCAATATTAGCCAATTTTTGTTTTTCATACTATTACACAGTCTTCATCTTTGTATAAACTAAAACTGTTTGACTTTTCCTCAAAATGTTTATATGAAGGCAGATTCTTGATTGAGAATATGAATTGCACTCTAATGAGATATTGTGTGTTTATTCATCTGTCTTATTATTCAGTGAATTTTAAACACTGTAATTGTTATTCTGAGTAAATACACGATCAATATACATGATTTATGAGGTTCAAAATTTAACAATAATCAAATGAATTTCTAAATTTCAGAATGGTTATTACTAGTAGTTTACTGACATGTCTAATTGGGTGAGTGCATGGAAGAAGACGTTTCTAGTGATGGAGGTGATTTTGAGAAATAGAATTGATAGATTACATTCTATCGGTAAGTGACATAATAAGTAATACACAAGTATCTGTGACATAGTTAAGTCTTTCCATATCCGACCCAAATACACTTGCTGACTAGTATTCTTCGGATAATTTATTCTATTCGACTAGTGATCAAAATGGGAACTTGATTTGGATAAGTATGAAATTATATTTCAAATAAACCTTGTTTATCCAGTACTTACCTCTTACTTCTTTGAATGGAAAAGAATCGATTTCATTTGTAGTCAACCATTTTAGTGATATTTGTTATTAAGCAACGGATACATTTTACAAAATGAAAACTACTACTATGATTCATACAGGGTAGTATGTTTGTTTAATGACGAAATAATTGTCAGTCCTCATTCATAGTGAAATTACTTAATACATAATAATTTTTCATCTTGCTGAAGATGGTTTCGATTGTACAATCTCCAGGAATCAAAAAATGTGTTGGATGGAAACATGAATATGTGTATATGTGCATTATATGATCTATTGAATGTGATTATGCACAACTCATTTTGTGGATTACGAAAGACTTACCTACGTCACAGATAATTGTGTCTTACTTATTATGTCACTTACCGATATAGTGTAATCTATTTTATCTACCTGATAAAAACACCTCCGTCACTAGAAACGTCTTCCTCCATGCACTCACCCAGTTAATTGTTGAACATGTCAGTAAACTACTGGCAATAGACATTCTGAAATGCAGAAGTCCATCTCATTATTGTTTAATTTTGAAAGTCATAAATTTTGTACATTGGATAGTCAGTTTACTCAGAAAAAACAATTACAGTGTTTAAAATTCACGGAATAGTAAGACAGATGAATACAAATCATATTCTCAACCAAGAATCTACTATCACATAAATCGTTTGTCGGAAAATCAAAGTGTTTTAGCTTATACAATGGATCGGCTAATATTGCATCGACTATACACACCATGAATGACGAACTTTTTCCTACAACCAACCAATCGTTCTTCGATTGAATATTTTGTGAAAAATCGACCCTCTTCGGAGTCACAGACGTATTCTAATGAAGCACCACATACTAGAATGAAACAGCTCCTTTATACAATGTCATCTTATTTGGCTAACACAATATGTTACTCTTCTGAAACATAATATTTGTTGTTGTTGACCACGAAGAAAACCAGACTGTTCGTAATTGTAAACACTTTTTTTCTATCAATAGGTCGTTCGATGATGATTTAGCAAAATATTCTTCACTAAAGGCCATCATCAAAGAACACCGACCATTGTAGACAGCATATTAGATAAAGGTTTATTCAATATACCTATCTCATTATGATAAGTCTGCTAGCAGATATCTGAATAAATAATTCTTTGTCTTGATAATGTGCCAATTTCTTATCTTTCCAAATCTGATGATAATAGACAATACTGAGAGTATGAATTATGAAGTGTGTATAGAAATCTTATTGAGTGTCGTCTTTTATTCACCAAATATGGTGATCTCTTTTTAGATAGGTTGAATTTTATTCAATATTCAGTTTTTTTATGACTTCTACCCAGCTCATCTTCCAAAAAAGTTGTCTTGCCATTACGAATAATATCTATCATTGTATTGGGTTAAACAAGCACTTGAAAACCAGTAAACATTCACAATTATTTCCGTATAGCTGAATGACATATCAGTAGCGCGTGTTTGTGAATCAACTGAATCAGCCTAGAACTTTCAGGTTTCACCTCAAGCGTCACGTAATGTAAGATAGCGTAGTAAGCAAATTAAAAGTTGCATTCAGTTAACACCACAAAAACTAGCACACGAAGCAAGCGCAAGCTCTTTTATCATGTGTATATTTGTAAAATTAGAGGACTTTGTAATCACTTCACTAAATTTAACGGTACCAAAGTCAGCACACCTAGTTTTATTCAATTATTGCGAATCGCAATCTCGGCTTGACTGCGAGTAGGATGTAACTTTCCAAGCAATATTGTCTTTATTGTCAGTCAATCCACATTCTCACTTTGCCGTAAAGTATGCTTTTGAACTTCTATGTTTCTATGGGTAACTGTCAGTTTACCTCTCCCTATCTTACTTAATGACTTTCTTCGTCGATCGAATAACAGAAAATCCTGGAATCTATTTCACAGAGGAATGTTGATTATCCATTGATAGGTTATCTTGTTCCGATTTTATTCTTTGAATACGATTGGTGGGACAAGTGTTCCAACAAGAGCTGATTCTGTGAAGGTGTCATCTCACACTTGATGCTCATTGTCTGTAGGTTCATTCTTCCATTGATCATAACTCTCTAATTTCAAAGCCGCTATTAGTTGATCATTTTACATGGCAGAGGTAGTCAGATTTGACGATTTTCGAGCACCGCGCTACACAATCTTTTTAAGCGCGTATTATACACTGTTCATTTCGTTGACTCATTACGTTTTTCAGTACTCCGCTACGTAACTCGTATACTCTTGTTAATTCACCTGCACATTCTGTCTGTTTACCTTTGCCACTATTATTTTCATTCTCCTTGATTGATAAGAATGCAAAGTACACAAATCGGTACGCGAATGAATTCAAACCACATGCACTGAATCTAACTGATTGAATATGTCGATGAGTATTTTCAAATAAAGCCATGACAGGAATGTACCATAAGGAACTTGCATATAACAGGTAGGGGCTACTCGTCATCACTATTGTCCATTAATTTGACTCGAATAGATTCCTTTTTTCTTGATGAAGGCATCTCGGTGTTAGTCAAATAGTTATCCACAGAGTCCCAATTACCAATTCAATACTGAAGGAATCGTTTAGTAATTGCATCTTCCTTGATAGAAACAAAATAATTCAGTAGAACACAGTCCGAGAGAATTGGTCACCATTGAAATTCGGTAGAAAATGCCGTCGTTCAACAACAAAACAATTTTAACATA
This sequence comes from Schistosoma mansoni, assembly GCF_000237925.1. Classification (NCBI taxonomy): domain Eukaryota; kingdom Metazoa; phylum Platyhelminthes; class Trematoda; order Strigeidida; family Schistosomatidae; genus Schistosoma; species Schistosoma mansoni. The sequence continues at coordinate 745,552 of NC_031496.1, forward strand.
GTAGAAAGTACTGCTTCATTCAGTAATGAGACTGCTTCAGCATGTCTAAGCCAATTGAAGTTTCAGTGACGATCTATCGAGTTCTATAATTGAAAACTAATAGAATTAATAATATCTTAAAAGTAACGTAAATAACGTTCAAATAATGTAAAAGACTCCAGTGAAAATTGCATTATGAAAGGATGTCAGTACAATTAAAAGTAGCAGTCCCTGAATGATACTCTTTCCAACTGATTCACTAATTCGTTTTCTAAATTGTAAAGAACATTTGCGTTGTCATTATGAAATTTTAATAAAAGTAAATACACTGATCTTGTCATAGTGAGTAAACACATGCATTTGCTATCATTCCTCAAGTAACAATAAACATTTACGAAGGAATAAAATGTTTAACAACTAGATTGTAACATGTAGTCTACTGATGTCGAACACAGTAACTGAATAACACAATCAGATATATAGATCAACTTTTTATCACAATTATACAGAGGTCAAGAGCTAAAAATTGTGAACTGGTAGAGTGATAGTACAGTTCAGTATTAGTACTAGCATAATAATAGATCTACTTCTAATGTTGTAGATTTGTCATGGTGTGGCTACCTAATCTATAAGAACCTACATGAAAGACATATCATTGTGAATCGTGACTCGTCACATGGTGACAATCAGCAACACGATGTTTCAAACGTATGAAGAACACATTTGTGCTGATCAATTTAACCAAATTTACATCTTTGCAATTACAATGACAAACAAACAACAGGCTTGTTCGATGGCTGTTCCGATTAAACCTCGGTCTACCTTTAATATGATATCACTCTTCCACATTGCTTAGATACTTCATCAACACTTATGATAAATAAGATCAAGATGACAATCACTTCCATGAGCTACAAACATAGACTTACAAAACGTCAATCAACTCTCTGAATAAGCAAACATATATATATATATTCCTTTCAACAGTTTCTTTCAGTCACACAACTTCCTTAAGTTTGATATATTCAAGTGAATGTAAAATTAAGGTCCCATGTGTATCTATTGTTACTTGGTTTCACATAACTTCTATCGAAAATGCTTTCTCATTCAGTCGGAAAACTAACTGGATGATATGTCGTACACAAAATTGGCTAAACATTCTGTCAATTTGTCGTTACGAAACTTGTTAAAACGTTCACAGGAATAAGTCAAAAAGTGTCAGACGAAGAGATATTGTCGGGATCTAGGATTTTCTTGATTGCTTGAGCAAGTGTTTGATTTGCAAAATGAATAAGCAGAATCCCAATAAATGTATGAAATGCAGTGAAAAAGTGTTTTCGTGTAACAGACAGTTTGGAACCATAGGGAAATGACGTCATTGTGTCATTTATTTAGGTTCAAAGACATGTTGAATAGCCAAGAAATTGTTAATCATGTGCACTCGATATACTTACTCACGCACAAAATAATATAAATATACACAAATGGGGATGAATTGTCAAGGCTTTACATGATGTTAGACGTTACATTACAGTCTCATGTCTCTCTACTGTATCGAAAGATGAGTTTTAATAATCTTTTTTTAATATCTGGTATATTATTGGGAGGTTCGACTCACAATTCGTTACTCTGATTATGAGTGTGTCCCAAATACTCCAAAATTTCCAGTCTTTTGAATTTATGAGTTCCGAATTAAGGAGATATCTTTCTCTTCCATCGTAGTCTAAACCAATGGAAGTCGTCAAGCCATAACGAGTATATCCGCAGTTACTGTTACCTCTCAGTGAATAATTTGTGGAACCACTCGTGGTGTTGTTTTGAATGCTACTGAACTCAACTCTCATGAAATTTGGAGAAAATGGAAAGTAACCACTGAGTTAATTGTAACCTGCCGGTTTAGCTGGGATAGTAATGAAGGTATTAGAAAACATGTGTCGGCCTAAAATGTCAAGTCATGTAGAAACATTTAATCTGCTAATCGTGAAATCACACTAACTTCTAAATGGAAACTTCTGATCAACCAACGTACTAGCTGAGGGAGGGATGATTGGACAGCAGCTGAATAAACCAGTTCTCTCGTCAAAGTAGCTTCATAAGTTTTGAAAAATTATTTTCGTATAGCCTACTGATGGAGTTTCTAGTCTATCGCAATTAAGAGTCTCGATACTCGGAATCATTGCCGTGAATAAGTAGTATGCTGTATCAAGTGCAAGTAAATTGTTATGGGGAGTCATATCGTGTGTTCATTGAAAGCTGCAAAATCGCTTGAAACACCCAGAGGAATGAATCTGTGGATGGCCTTCAGTCTAGGTTAAGTGAGGATATTTAACCCTGTCAAGCGAACCCCTCAAGTAATAAGTATAAAAACAAGCAACAGTAAGTGCTTAGTACAGTATAGAATTCTGAAGTATGAACTTCATCACGTGTCAATTAAGGAAGTTGTCATAGACATATGTTAACTGGCGCTTCCAAATTCTAATGAATCACTCCAGGCTACACCACTGATGTCAACCAATGTCAGATCTAATTCATACAAATAGCGTGCCTTGTGTAGCAGTGCTATTCAAGAATTACCTATTACTTATGCCAACTAACACAAGCAGAATATGAGCGATTTATCAAGTAGGTATTTATTACATTGAGCTCACGTTGTTTGAGATCACAAACTAAATATTATCTGGCTTCCGTCGTACAACCTAAGTCCGACAACACTCCTAATCGTCACTTCCAGCTAACAACCCTCACAAGAAACCTCACCAACTAAGATTATCAATCAAATGAGCTACTGAAGAACATCAAATCTCTCGCTTTATGCCCGATTCACGATCTCGTAGGCTACAATAGCTCCTCAACTCATGTAAATATAGACTGAAACGTGGAGAATATTTCTAAGGCGCTTGTGACACTGAAACATTACTACACTGACGGATCACATGGTATTCCAGCTGGCATGTCAAACCCCTCGCCTAATTTCGGTTGGTGAATCTACATTCAATCCCAAAAGCATTGCTAACATACTACTGACTAAAACATCAAAAGCAATGCGTTGTGAGCATTCACGGTACGGCATTGTTTCATGTGGGATATGTTGCCAGTACGTATCCATAATCATGACACTGTAACGAAGCCCAAAAGACTTTGAACCCTTTACTTGGACTCTGAAGAGCTTTGTCAGCTATTCACAGACCGCACACTGTATCCTGAGGAACTGCCACCTAATATCTAAACTGACTCTAGGAATGATTTGACAGATCACGAATATATAGCACTCATACTTCCATTTATATATGTGTAGCAACATAATAAAACAAGTGTTTTGTTTTCTTTCACCAACTATGGTTCGTCGCATTCGTTTGCTGCTTCCACGCATATTCAAATCCAGAGTTTCTCGATGTTGAAAGTGAGCATCGTCTTTTCCATGAGGCTCCATGTCTGTTTTAAATTTGCGCTTCAAGTAGATTGATAGCTAGTAAACCTATGGATACCACTCAACGTTTGTCGATCATAAAGTCCTCCTAGTATTCTTAATTGTGCTGTGCATTTTCTGTTGATTATCTTACAAATTTAAACATGTCTAATATCCTAAAACTTATTCGAGTTCAACTGTTTTGTTTTACAACTAGCCTATAGCGTTACTCATAGGTTGACCAGCCATGAACATGTTTTCTTTCTTATTTTTGTATCAGAGATCTACCTTTATCATCTTTCAATTACAGTGAGACTTCAGAAATACTTAGTTCAACTGAATGAACGTATGCAAAATAGTGGTTTGTTATTTAACCTATCAAAAGGTCGACTACTTTAACCCTGATCATTATTGTTCTGGAATTTTCAAGGGTAGTAATTGAGATTTCTGACTTACACGAAGCCTGAAAACCAACAATAATTGTTGTGAAGATACAACGAAACGCCACTTTGTACACTGCATTCAAAAATAGTTGAACGTGGTGAACCATGAGTTCTTTCCGTAGCTATTCTAGTTCTACATATTTTCTGCAGCCTCTACACCTTGTGCTGAAATATGAATCTTTTGGAGCTAGAAGAGAGTTTCGCAACTAAACAGTTTATGGAATTGAATTACAAACCAAAGAAGACTTATTCGAACAAGTGGAATAATGTCCATTATGTTATACAAAAACGGATGCTCAATATGAAGGTTTATCGTCATGTACCTAAAGCGCTGGCTAAGTTGGCGCTCTCACATAGAAATGTGCCTTCAGTTAACAACGCTTCTGGATCGTACGGGGAATTTTATTTGTTATTATTCATTATTATTAATAATAGTACGCCATATTTCTTCATCTTTATCATTTTTCTGCTTTTAGGTACTTTTCACTTTTATTCGTTCTCAAATTTATCCAATCAGCCGACATATTTAATACTTCTTCCTCCTGAACACTGTCTTATCTATACTCTGTCATGCTCAAACGATTGAGGGATCGGTCGCATCTCGTAACAAAGATGTCAGATATGTTGTGCATAGAGTCATGCCTATGCGAGTTTCTAATCGCCTGATAATGACGCAATCATTGTGTTCAACATGAATTTGACGATTTTTTTAGAAGCGATAGACGGAGTGACACAAAATTATTTTCAAACACTTATAGTAACCATGGAATATTATTGCACCACTGCAACATATAACTTTTTAGTCTAAACATACACTTACACATAACACTCATGTTTGCCGTCGAATTCTTGACAAAAATTCATTTGGCATTTCGTACAGCATTTCAGCTTTCCCCATTGTCAAACAATGGTTCCATCATTTATCACTTTCTCGTTTTCTTGGAATTCGCTTACATTTCTACAGAAATAGTGTTAATTTTAAACCTTAACAACACAGACCGCCTTCTCGTTTCATGCGACGCATTCACTTGGATTTTAAGTGCAAGCATTCATGACGTCAATCCGAGTTCTCCCTTCAAAGCTACTCAATAGCAACGTCCAACATAGTATTGCTTTAGATCATGCTCGAATTCTAATTATTAGCCATTATTTGTCTTGTAGCTCATTAGTTTACAACAAACTTTCGCCAGATCTCGTGATGATTTCTGAAGGCTGAGGAACCTATAGCTTGTACACGCAACCGCATGGTAATAGGTTTCCAAGAAACACGTAAGACTTTTCAATTTTCTCTTCTCATATCTAGTACCAAATAGCACTGTGAAGTACATGAAGCCTAAACTCTGCACAAAATTTGAACTACTAAGAATAAACCTACAGCGGATATGTAAAGTGAAGATCAAAAACTCAAGTTCCTATTCCAGTTAGGATAAACGTGTTATTTACATAACAAGTGAAATGGATGTTTACTACCAGAAGTCTTATTCTCATTGCAGTTTGATATCTTGGCATTGGATAAGGATTTTCACCATTTGAGTGTTAACCTATTTTTAGCTAATGGATTGTTGATTGGTCTAATGTATAAAATAATTGTTCAGTTAATTCTCTGAAAAGTTCGTCGTTTTTCTACATTGTCAAACAATGATTTTACCATTTAATGTTTCCATTTTTCAGTCACATGGATTTTGAAAGAATCGATATTCAGTGACACTACAAAAGTTATCTAATCAAACCTGGAGTTATTTGAAATAATGTGTTGCCGTGCAGCAGAAGGACTAAGAATCGATCAGAAATACCAGTAGTCTGTCCACAAATTACTGTTTTCCGACCATTTTCATGAATTGGTTCAATACCAATACATTACTTTTGTTACAGTCTGTCACTAAACCTTATGTTTCAACAATCACTTCTTGATGTTTGTTTGTGGAACTCTATTTTATGCTAAATAAATTGCCGACACTGTTTGTTGTCATCAAATTTCTGAAAATTGCGGCGATTTATAAGACCAACTAATGCACCGTCTTTCATGGATGACTGTGTGACATACCGATATACTGTCCACATACCAAATTCAACTGACGTAGATTTGATAAACACTAAGTTTACTACCTCTCAATAACGTAAGAACAAGCCTGACTATTGAAATGAAATCCCCAATCATTCATTGTAATTGGTTAACGTAGTTAGGAATTAATAAAAACACTTCTATCGAATCTGATAAACAATGTAACGATTGCCATATGAGCTCAAATACAGCTTTTAACTGTCAATGTTTACGATAGAAATAAACATACGTATAACTGGCATGATAGATATACTTTATTTGCTCAAATATGATGAAACAGAAACTGACGAAAAGTAGCATCCGAAAACGATATAAAAGCAGTCGGTTCCACAATATATCCATGACGCTCAACAAATCCCTTGAAAAAGACATGATATGTTATTTAAGAGAAAGAATTGAGAAACGATTTGTTACATTGATAGAAGTAATATTGTCCATTTATGGATCCTTGATTTCATTCTTTTTTGATTTACGAATTACGATACAGTACACAAGAGCGGCAATTAAAATAAGAGCGAATATACCAAGCAGGATATCTAAAAAGAGAATAACGTTATGTTATTAGTCATGGTATTGGAAAGAGTATGACACATTTTTATAGCAGTGTGGAAATTATCGGTAATAATAGAGAGAAATGTGAGTGTTTATTGCAACAATTGATAGCGAACAACCGATATCCTCCAATTAAGGCAAATAAATTCGACTTGATGAAGGTTTTAGCTATAACGGACATAATAAGACCTAGATTTATAATCCTACGTGTATGACTTCGGCTAAATTACTAACAAGTGGAGGCCAACTTATGTATTCCAACTATTGTTGATTGTGTATGCAAGAAGTGCTGATTTGGATTAAATGCTGTGCTAAATAAATGACTTACACAGTATTGTTCTTGTGGAATTGGAGACACGACTTTGTGCATCAAGATCTATTTAAAAGATGTAATGTTAAGAAATACAACATTTTGTAGGCATAGAAACAGATGGAATTACATTTAATAATAACTAAGAAGATTTTATGGGCGACCGAGGTTTTACATACACAACAGTTGTTCGGGATGAACTTTATGAATGTTTTCATGGTCTGAGTTATTCTTTCAATATTATAAAAACTCAATGTAAGGTCAAGTTTTCCAAATATCAAGCCATATATTCACAACAGTTTGTAATAGGTACAAAATCACCAAACTTCAATTGCGTATTGTTCAAAATAATTGATCAGGTTTTCTGTACATAACATACGTAAATTTAAGAAAACCGACTAATATACTGAAGGCGACTAAATCAAGTGCCTGCAAAGATTTGTACTTACTTTCAGTTTTTGCGGTTTGATCAGTGGTAGCCGACTCAACTGAAATAAAATACAGTTCAACATTGACATGATAACAATGAATATATTGATGGTAATGTCGATGTGAATGAGAACATTTTCATGAATTGGTGACATTGTTAAACTGTTGATGAATGGGTTAATGTACCGTCATTCCGTTATTACGTGACTACGTGCTTGACCATTAGTGAGGATGGAATTTGTGTGACGTGAGAGAGTTTTCAAAACATGGTGGATGCACAAAAACAGGTGTCCGGTTGATTTTGAAATAGTGAAATGATAAGTTTGCATGGTAATAAATAATGCACTACAAAGCTAAAAACACCACAAACAGTCTTTTCAAAGACAACCATGCATAAAACGTCATCATACCTAGCCATGTAGAACATATATATTTACGTGATATGAATATCTAATTGTGAATCCACTGTTTATTTACACTGAAAGTTCATATAACTTTGCACCATTCGTTTTCTCACACATATTTCCTCTGTAACAACGGACATACGCTCAACATATTGCTATTTTGAAAGCTGTTTCAACAACACAGGTTGAATATCCTTCCGTAACATTCAGCCAACTAAACGTTTACAAAATGAAAGGTGTGTACACAGCTCAAGAGTTTCAAGAATTTCAACCAAAGTACAGAATTAGTGCTTATGATCTGCGCGCACTCATAATCGGAGCAACGAATTATAGGTCGGACCTCCCAACAATATAACAGTTATGAAGGGAAAATCATTGGAACCCATCTTCTGATACAGTAGGGAGACAAGTGACTGTAAGGTGACGTCTAATTTGAATGAGTCGTGAGTAAAACATCAAGCCAAACCTTTAAAAAAATAGACAATTCATCTCCGTTTGTGCATATTATTATTATTTTGTGTGTATCTAAGTAATTTGAATACCCATGATTAACAATTTCTTGGCTATTCAACATGTCTTTGATCTTTAGCAATTAGCACGATGACGTCAGATACCGTGATTCCAGACTGTCTATTACACGGAAAAATTTTTTCACTGCATTTGATAAATTGATTGAGATTCTGCTCATTCATTTTGAAACTCAAACACTCGCTCAAGCAACCATGGAAATCTTAGATCCCGACAGTATCACATCGTCTAACAATGTTTCTGACTTATTCCTGAAAACGTTTTAACAAAAATCGTAACTACGTTGATAATTTGACAAAATGTTCAGCCGATTTTCGTGTACAAAATACCATCTAGTTAGTTTTCCAACTCAATGACAAAGCATTTTTCACATAAATTATGTGATCCCATTTACAAGTAACATTAAAAATACATTAGGCCTTAATTTTGCATTCACATAAATAAACCAAACATAAAGAAGTTGTGTGACTGAAAAAAACTATTGAAAGAAGTATATAAATGTTTGATTATTCAGAGAGTTGATTGACGTTTTGTAAGTCTATGTTTGTAGCTCATCGAAGTCATTTTTATCTTGATCTTATCTCCAATAAATGTTAATGAAGTATCTTAGCAACGTGGAACATTAAAGGTAGACCTATGTTTATTCGTCACAGTGACCGAACAAGCAAACAACTCGTTTGCACAGCAGAAAGCGTCAACAACTCAAAGATCTTTGAAAATCTGTATTCGTTAAGAACATGATAAAGTTCATCTTTATTTTGGGAGGGGGCAACAGAGAGACAGATATCCTTTGAGAGATAAAAGATTTGCTAATTAACTCCAGAATTCATTCATGTCAATGACTTTGGTCGTGACATTGAAATGAAATGCGACATGACAGGACTTAAATAACACCAGAACGAAGTTAATGTTTTGGCATTGAAAAGCGTTTCACAAAATGTTACAATGAAATTTAACCTTGGAATGTTTTACGACGGTTTGTGTAAAATAAATTATGAGAATCGTTATTATTCGCTTGAGTATATACAACGAACAAAGTGTGTCCGTTTTCATCTCTTCAAGCAAATTTCGAGTAGCTACAGTAACAATAAAAGTATAATAGGGGTTCATTTTACATTCAATATAGATGATGATCAATTAGTTGATGAAACTAAGATTTATAAAGTGATATGTTCGGACTGCAATTACAACAACTGATATATACAAACAATGATGTTATAAAGTTTATCATCATAAACAGGACTCTGTCAGAAAATTAATAATTAGAATATATGTGTAAATAAAAAAATCCGAAATTGACAAGAGGTAATCCGAAAGAGAAAGTGAAGAAGGAGTATCAAAACATCAATAGTATACAAATTAGACAGTTAAGGGAGTAATGATTTGGCTATGCTAAAACTGCTAAGGTGATAAATGTGATGATACGACAACGTGAATGTCTATATGCTTTTAATAAATATATGCGAATCAAGGAAAATTAACAAACCTGTGAAATTGGTATCTCCAGTAGTTATGATTGACTCATCTGAAACACAGAGGAAGGAAGAGAAGTAATTTGGTGTGATGATGTGTATATACTTACATAAATAATTTCTAGACTGAGACTGTGTGCATGTTATGAAATGAACACACAAATGCAGATATCACATTGATTTGGAAATGTGAAACAATTGGCAAACACCAAGACACCTCAAGTCTAATAGAATGCAACAACTGCACAATCGACCTTACCATTAACATTGACGCACACCAAAGTGTCAGCACACATGAACAACGTGAATCATCCTCATTCACGCATGTCAACGTCCATCGATTTTCGATGTATTGGATTCCATTCAAAAGTCATTCACTTTCTACACTTTTGTTGTGTGATGTTGGATTTTGAATGGACTGTGAAATCTGAATTTCGACAGTGATTTCTTCCCAATCAACTAGCGATACCTATTGAGATTGATATGTGGATAAGAAAGTCATTCGTTTTGAGAGACTTTTATAGTTTGTTATGGAATAATCAGTGGACATGTTTCTCATGAGTGGTCGTATTTTATTTACGCATATTGGAAAACGTATAAGTCATTGCAGAAACACCAATTTCAAATATGTGCTGCCAGTTTATATCTAGATCCGTTCGAATCATGTGTGTTATTCATGGAGAGAACTGGACAAATTGTGACAACATTAATGTCAATGAGTTACACAAGAAGTAATCAGGGAGAGAGAGAGTGAGACTGACTGGTGTAGGAACACAAAAACATCAGCAATACATAAATTAGACATTTGATCAGTGTAATGATATAGCTTTGCCAAAACTGCTGTGATGATACATGTGATGACACGACACCGTTATTGTCTATGTGTGTGAAAATTAACTAACTAACCTGTGGTCTTGATCGTTGTTGCAGTGATGATTGGCTCATCTGAAATACAGAGGAAAGAAAAGAAGTAATTTGGTGTGATGTGCGTGTTGAAACGGGATGTATTGACAATGGGAGTGATGGAATGAGAAGACTTGATTCGTTGAATGTTGAATGCGTGATGAGTGGTTTGATGTTGTGTGAGTGAGGTGACACAATGCGTGTATGACTGTAAGGTTGTAAGTGGATGTGTGCGTGTCAGTGTGAATATGTGTGTGAATATGCTTACATGGATTATTTGTTGACTGAGAGTTTATGTGAATCATGGATGTGAACGCACGAATACAGATATCACATTGATTTGGAAATATGAAACGACTGAGACACACACAGACATCTCAAATCTCTTGTAATGCGACAAATGCGCAATGCATCTTCCTATTAACATCGCCGCACTCTTAATCGAGCGGCAAGTGTAACTTTTCATTTTGATTGCGCCTTATTTTTTTGCCATTCTTATATCTATTTTGACGTTTACTTCTCTGCGCATTTACACTCTCATTTGCTTGTTTCATTTCTAATATTTTGTCAAAGTAATTGCTGTAGTAACTTCTTCATTTGTCTCTTATGTTTCAATCCTCATATCTGTAATTTGCGTCTCCATTTAATTTCCACAGGTTTTATTTTGACAAATTGGTTATTCCTAATTTCGTTATCATCTCATTATTTGAAACTTCTTCTAGCCAATATAGACAACATCGCAACATAAATTAGTCACTTCGTATTATGTCTACATGTGCAAGTTATTCTGCTTAGCAATTGTGCTACTCAGTAAACGTAAAACTAGACTCACCAGTCTTGTAGCATTTGTGAAGATATATATCTTTGGTTTCTATGAAATGAGTAATAATTGATAAACATAGTATAAGTATGTATGCGGAGAAGTCGATAATTAAAGGGGAATCACAACACCATCCTAAATGAATTTAAACAAATAGATCACTACTGAATATGATAAAGACTGATGATAATTTCGCTAAGTGGATATGTTCAGCATTGAACGAGCTGTTAAATTATTCAGCGTTCACAATATAAACTTGAACTTAAGCAAACTGTGAAGTGGAATTGAAGGTCTACCGTGTCAGAGACGATGTGCAATGAGGATATTTTATCACATAGATTATCTTGACTTCGGTGATATATGGCTTACAGGGAAAGCCTTTTCTAGAAATTGCCTTGATAGAGATTCCATACTGAACTATTACCATCGACTGTAACAAACAGTTAGTTATGCACAAATGACAAACCACTGCATACAGATCAAAACATGTTACAGAACGACTTATTGGATAATTGCCTTTCCTTTCGCTGTATGATGTAAAGCTGTCATTCATATACACCAGTGAATTGTTTGCTGACCAACACTGGTTGTATGCACTCACAGCGTGGAACCATTTTACATTGACACCATAGATAATCAATAAATGGACCATGAAACAGGTCAGCTTGCAGATTCAAGCAAGGCATTCACTGAATGTTTTCCTCTTGAGTTTATTTTAACTGATGAATAATATGTGTCAAGAATTTCATAAAGATCCTTTAACAAGCTTATTTTAAATGGTAAAGCTAAAGATTATGAAACTCAAGTACAATTGTTGTTATATTGGTACACATGTTTTCCGGTTTGAATATCTTCTAACCGCGTAATTAAGAGGTAACTTCATTGTGGTTCAAACATGAAATATATAACGTGGTCAGAAGCATGTAGCAGAATATTGACTAACTGCCATATTGACCTAATACAGGAGAATGACAGCAAACATTTGCTGCAAACATTTGCTTCACATGTGCTTTTGTATTATTGACTATGTGAACGTGATATACAAAAACTTCATGCAACATTGAACTGTTCCTGATAAACACAACCGACTACTACTGCACATTCAATGTTGAAATAAATAACTAATCACGCATACTTACTGTATTTTCCTGACACTTCATTTATGAACTTATGTTCACCTGTAACAAATAAATTACCAAAACATTAGGCTACTCGTTCAAATGAAAATGTTAATTTGTTTCGGAGGAACATCTCTACAAAAATTATTCTATGTATACAATGCACCAAATGCTATATTAAACTGCTTTATCTTCATCATAACCTGCCGATGCTGTCGAAATGTCGGTGAAAACTAATATGCTATATATGTTGATCATATACTTGTAAATTGGCTAACTTGGCTTAGATGATTAGCAAACTTGTTGGCGAATATTATATCACACTAATCATCACGATATCATGAAACAAGATGTTGGTGCACAAGTTAGTTGATCAATATTCATGTTGATCAGTTTGTCTGAGCCGCTGATGGTTCATTTCGTGATCGGATGTGTAAATTTTAATCCACAAGTCCTTAATTCTAATTGATGCAGTGTCATCTGAACTTATCATTCGAAAGGATTCACTAGTATGTGTCCACTGGATTTTCCGATGTACTTGGTATTTTTATTGTTCACTTACAATTTGCTAAATATTGATTTAATAACTAAGTGATTTCTTCCAGCTGGAGAAGTGATAAGAAATAGGGAAATCGCTTATTTGCATCACGAGACAATCTCTAACTTTCAATACTAAAGTGAAACGTAAAAAAGGATGGCTAAAAAACACACTGAGTCGGGAATCTGAACCAGATATGAAAAGAATGAATAAGAACTGGAGAGAACTTAAAAGAATTGCCCTGTACAGAGTTGGATGGAAAATGCTTGTGAGTGGACCATGCCCCTCCATGACAGGTAACCAGCGTAAGTAAGTAAGTAAGTAAGTAATTGTCTATGACTATATTCCCTAATGTTAAAAATTTCTCAAAGATTTATAAAAGTTTATTTCGTGAAAAAGATACAGGTTTTATGTTAATCATTATAAACGTATTTTGAATACTTACATTTGACTACTGAAATAATCATGAAAAGAAAATCATTTGTTAAACATAGCTAATCCATCGTGAAAGGAAATGCATTTCTGTTAATGCTTCTGATACATCATAATTTTGTTTAAATGGTACGCGATGAATCAGTAGTCATTTAGTACAAACTAATTTGTACTGCGTTGAAGCCACAGCTATACATGTCTGGTCATTAAGATTGTGCGAATGCTACGACTAAGTTGTTATGGTTTAACTCAGTCGATATTTCTGCTGTGAATACTCAAAGATTTAGGGGTACCTACACTGATGTTTTGAATTCCATCAAAACTATAAGGAAGATATGAAGGCAACATGTGAATAAAAATGAATTCACATTCATAGATTCTATTGCCTCTCGGGAAAACATAAAATTATTGTTGAAACGGCTAACGATAATAAAGTCGAAGCCTGCAGAGACCCTGGAGAGGCTGAAGAGTTTCATCCAACTAAAACGCAATGGACTTTTTAAAAATCTGTTGTGTTGATTTAACAAACTTTAACATCTATAAATACCCATGATTTTCTGTACACTTTGATTGTTGTCCAACAAGCATATTCTCCGGTCTTTTGTTTCCTTATTTCCGACTTAAAGAGTTCTAGATTTCGAGTACTCAAGTCATACGTGATATATTAAGATTCTATGATCCAGATATAACAACTACAATGGTTATTATACCGTTTCAGCACATTGACTTATTAATTATGGACATTATTATCCCGAGTACCCATTGGTGGAAAATTGACTTTGAACTACAATCAATATAAGTCATAAATGCCAACAGTATCTGTTGAGTCGGCTTCCGGAGAACTCTAACAGAGCCTCCAGAGGCTCATAAAGAGCCCCAACCAATCAGCGATTATTTAGAAGTTGTGTGAAGTTATGTTACTAAAATAACGAGATCCTGATTGACTGATTAACACACTGCTACTATGTTTAGCAGTATTCTAGAACTTTTGGTAAAACTCAAGGTCTCTCAAATTACTATAAAATCCCTGTGTTTTCTGTATATAAATGAACCCTGTAGTAAAGTGCTTCACAAACACTTTGTGCCTTTTTCTCTGGTCTTCAAGTCGGTGTATAGTTCTAGCTCGGGGTACGGAACTAGCTTAGGGAAGCGAATATAGCGTTCACAATCGGCCAGACGTAAAAGTATCTAAGTCATATCAGAAAGTTCAGTCTGTTTCAGAATTTGCGTTTGGTTCCCAATTCAACTCATATTTATCTCACTATAGGTCTATCAGTTCTGATCATAGATTATCAAAGTATAAAGATTTCTGTAGGGTTATTACGTAGAAATAATAAAGTGTCAGGAGATTTACTTACGTGATAAACTTGAATTCAGAAGAATTACGAACGTTATGATAATATTCTTCAACAGAGACATTTGATTCATTTGATTATTGCGTTGTCTAACTAAGGTATAACTCAAGTATTGATGTTTAGACAAAAAGCAGTCTGCTAATATATATTACTTATTATTCAATTTGACCCAAGTGTTTATTGGTCACGTTAAAAAGTTAAGTATGTTGATTACAAAATAAACAACTTACAAATATTTTATATAAGATAAAAGAACTATTGCGTTCTTATGATCCGTCAAATTGTTGTGAGATGAATTCGCCAACCAGAACATTGATCTATTTGACCTTGACTCTGTTTCAAACCAACGGCTTGTTTACCAGCACAAGCAACCTGTAGTCGACTCATGAGTACTTTTTGGTTCTTCTCATCTAGCTTTGTCCGTTTGAGATCAGAACATAATCTGTGTCAATCATGTATTTCAGATTTACGCAGTTCATGGACTAGCGAATCAGACCACATCATGCCATAAAGTATAACGATACAAATGTACATGTTCAGGCCGAAAAGATCTAAAAGTGTGAGAAACCAACTAATAATTGGGAACTAACTTCAGAATATTAAATAGTATAATAGTATTCAATAGGTCAAATGAAAGATTATAATAAAGGTGATATGAATATAGATTTCATATTATTGACTTCGCAGTTATGCAATAGGAATGTATGTAATAATGGTCTCTGAATAATTCCCAGCAACTACTATTCATTCGTTATAGAAGTATGAATGTTAGTATTGTACTTCAGCGGAAATAAATCTTAGAGCACATGTATAAATAATAAGTCAATACCACATGTTTAGCCACGCAACTCATCATTATAAAATTTGAACAACGTTGATTGTGTATGTGAACTAGTTTATCCTTAACTGTAATATTGTTATCATTGGCAATGCCAATTTATTAACCGAGTGTAAGTTACCAACTGAAAGCTTTTCTACGTGATTTGGTTCCTGTTGATAAGTCTCTCATCTAATTAAGTAATCACTACAAGACTTGACATTGTTAGATTCAATCTCTAGCAGGGTGATGCCCATCACAAAGTACCTAATATAAGTGACGTATTACATTTGTACTATGAAACGATTTATAAAGTGAGAAATATCTGTAGTGCAGTGCTTCGTTAATAGTTCACCTTGATAACCGTTATAATACCAATCTTAACGGTGCATAAAATCAGAAGGCAAAGAGAAGCGGCAGCTACAGTTTTATTGACAAATGACGCAGGGCAGAATCTTATAAGCACATGAGTAAATATCAGCGAGCAAAACAAAAATGACATACATTGGAGATGGCGGGTAAGCCAACTCACTTTAATCAAACGTTGATCAATATTTATAGTCAAACAGGAATAAATGACAGACATTTGATAAGTAAGATAAGAAGTGTACACACGTCTACGCTCATATGAAAATGGTGGGGATCAATAAGTGAATAATTGACAAGATGAAAACATGAGTCATAATGGACAGGCGAATTGGCTTGGCCAGAATTAAGAATAAGGCATATGGACTTAACATGTCACCCGATGCTACATATCAATGTATATGTGTTGACAGTTTCAATGCTTCAAGTGATGTGAATCAATAAGTCTCTTTTGACATATTGCATCAAGTATGGATATCCTGAACATTATTAACAAAATTAAAAGGCTTACGAGAAGATTAGATAGCGTCTGGCAGTGAAATCGAAGTTGCGCGTCAATTAGTTGTACTTGCACACAAGTATTGATGTTTATTACGGAATCGGAACTCAATACCTCTGATTTGGTCGACATTATTACCAAAGTTTCTGTGATTCCCGACAGGTTCCAAGCACCCCGGTGGATCTTTCGCGTCAGTCACATAGACATTCACACAACATGTTTAGTTATTCCCATCAATGACGACGTCAATCAATTATGCACAGCATGAACAGGCAAAAGTGTTGAAATGAAATTTGAGGATTTATGATCCAATGTCACATAAGCAAAAAGACGTATAACTCTAATTTGCGGACTAATTAGTAGAAATGATTTTACTAGTGGACTATACCGCTTAGGGTGTTTCGTAACAATCAGTTAAAAAAAGTTAAACACGACTCAAGTAAGATTGTTCTCAAAGCATTATTAATGTAGTGGCATATAGTTATAAACTGTTTCTGAGGATGAAAACTATCTTAGTGAGGTTCTTTGGCAACAGGACTATTGGACAGTAAGTGTGAATATATCTTGTGTATCACTGTTTGGATCAAAACTTCATTAACATTACCAGATGTGAAATGTAATTAAATGAGACTGGAATATTTATAAGACATAGATCCAAGTTCTAAGATAAATCATTTGTAAAACATGTGAAATGTAAACGGAACACAGTTATACTGTTAAATTAACAAAAATGTGTAACGATATTGTGTTCTTATCACAGAAAAACAGTGATTACCAAAGAACTTTAATGCCATGGTTTTAATCTTAAAATGTTGTTGATACTGTACTTTATTTGAATTAGGCTGGTAAATTCAAAATGATTATTTGCTTCTTTTTAGCTTGGTTTATTGAAACACATTGTATCATGTTTGAAACCTCATGGCACCTGTGGATAATCCACAAGGGAGAGAGAGAGGAACAATTACCTCGCATAAATGTTTACGACTGTTAGATATTTTTCTTTTGCTTAGTGTTTTAAATGCAAACTTCGAGCATATTGACAGGAGGTTCAAACTCCGACTCACTTGTGTTCAAGAGATTGAACAAAGTAATCATCTCATAAAACTCATATTCTAAGGCCTTCACTTAACATGTGAACCTTATATTTGATCGCATAAATTTATTGATGTATATTTGCAAAGTAATAACTCACAGAAAATAAATGGAATTGAAATAATGTAGGTGGCTTGATCGATACTGTAGAATTATAACTAGAATGAAAATACACACATTATTCAATAGATCAAGTTATAGAAGACTTCAACAAACATATTATGACCTAATCGTTGATAAAACAAATGAGTTACTAACTTTTTGTGAAATTTCGGTTCAACCTTTATGTGGAACATAACTAGGAATGAGACTGATTGTTGAGGGAGCATAGCCCACACACAGCCTGGTGATCGAGCGTCGAGCGTCTACTGGGTCTTTTATCCGGTTGAGCAACACTGTCGAAAACGTTTCCCAGTACTGACAACAAAATGATGCCTCTGTAATACTCCCATTTGCTCAGACCTCTTTTCTTCAATATCTTGATGAAGTATATTTCTTTCTAGTCCATTGACACTTCTTCTTCCTCCCAAATCGTCTTGAATAGAAAGTGAAGCATGTTTGCTGTTACTTAAATGTCTGACTTCAGTGCTTGAACTAGTATTTGTCAGGTCCTGCCGATTTCCAGCTGTTGATTTGTCTGATGGCCATCTTGACTTCTTCTATCGTTGGTGGAGTGACATGTTTAGGAAGGTATGTGTGTGCTGCTTCAATCTTCGGTGGACTCAATGGAGCTGGTCTACTCAACAGTTCTTCGGTATATTCTGCCTACCTTTTCTCTTGTTACTGAATCATTGTGATTATCTTGGCTTCTTTTTACATTGCTGATCTCCCAGTTTACTATATCTCTCCGCTACTTTCTTCGTTGTATCATAAAGTTGTTTCATATTCCTTTCTCTTGCAGCGTTCTCCACTGTCGTTGCTAATTCTCTCATGTATTTCTGCTTGTCGGCTATCGTTGTGACAGAGAAACTAAGCGAGGAGGCGCTTGTCTTATATTTGCTTTGGATACCTTAACAACTAATAAAGTTGAAGAGAGTATCTTGAATAGTTTACCAGAATCGATCTGGATATCAATCAATACCCTAAAACATAGTCCACTACTAGGTTGTATATATAAAGCTGATAGTACTGATAATTTGAATGATTGTATTATCAATGCATTTATACACGCATCTACTCTAAACTTCAGCGCTAAGATTATCACTTTCGATCTCAATTATCCTGGGATTAACTGGAGTACCGGTAGTTGTCAGTCTAGCAATGATGAATTTTTATCAATCCTTAATCTGTACTGCTGGTCACAGTGGGTTCGTACCCCAACAAGGGGTGATAATACACTTGATCTAATATTTAGTAGAGATATCATTCCCTTATCTGTACAAGTATACAACGAGTTTGAAAGCAGTGATCATAGGATAGTAGCCTGTGCCCTCCCCATCTATCCCTCCTACAACCGACCAATTCAAAGAACCTGCAATTATAGAGACTATAAGCATGCAGACTGGGACCTCTTGCGCTCACTGATCAAACTGTCAGACTGGGATGAATTCTTCTCATGTAATAGTCTGACAGATGCCATCAACATATTCTATTTGATTGTTAACTCTTGTCTAGATTCCTGTGCACCAATTGAGATGTACAAGAATAGTAAACACTACGAATTATATATACCAGCTAAATATCGTAATAAACTAAGACGCCTACAGAAACGTCACTTTAAATCTAACGACTTCACGGCAGTCACACAAATAACAATAATTTTTCACCAAATAAAAGAGAAACATAGGTTAAAAGCCATCAATGAAAAGCTATTAGCACTAAGCACTAGCTCAAAAGTGCAAAACCTAATCCACCTTTACAATAAACGTGCTAAATCAACTCAAAATATTGATATACCATGCATCCTGTATAATGATAGTTTTATATATGACCCAAAAACTATAGCAGACCTTTTCAGTGGTAATTTTGCAAATGGCAAAGAATCCATAAATGGCTCTGTTTCTAGAGTTATATGCATGACTGGTAACTCGATAAAATCTATCTCCTTCACATGTCTGAAAATTAGTAAGGTTATAAATAACCTCAAGGTTTCGACAGGTCACGGAGCAGACGGGATTTCATCATTTCTCTACAAATATGGTGGTCCAGATATTCCACTTCTTCTCCTTAAACTGTTTACCCTCTCTGTGGAATCAGGCTCTTATCCTGACCGTTGGAAAACCGCGTACATCAAACCACGTTACAAATCCGGAGATAAGACTGACATGAACAACTATCGGCCAATAAATATTACTCCAGTTATCTCTAGGATTATGGAAAAAATTATTAGTGACGAACTATTCAACTATTTATTGACTGAACAATTTATTGATGATTCGCAACATGGATTTCTGGTTTGATTCCTTCCTCAGCAATCGACATCAAATAGTTAAAATCAACTCTTCATTGTCTAACGCAGTCCCTGTTAGAAGTGGGGTAATTCAGGGTAGTGTCTTAGGTCCTTTGCTCTTTTTAGTTTTCATTAATGATATTTGTGAGTGTTTTAGTGTGGGTAAGTCCCTTTTGTTTGCAGACGATCTTAAGGTGGTGTACTCATTTTCTCCACATGAGCTGAGCAATATTCAAAATTGTATCAGTTCGGAACTCAACAATGTAGCACAGTGGTGCTCTAAATGGCAACTGGAGCTTAATACAGCTAAATGTGGTTGGCTATGCTTCGGTGATACATCACTCAACCTCGATCTTACCATAAAATGGTGAAGTGTTATCTAGGTTACACTCAGTATTAGATCTAGGACTTAGGTACTCCGACGACTTGTCGTTTACTGAACAGGTAATGAAACAAACGTCCAAGTCTCATCGCCTTATAGGTTTCATAACTCGAAATTTTCATAACAGCGAATCTCGTATTCTAATGTACAAAGTCTGTGTTCGACCACTCCTCGAATACTGCGCGTTTCTCCTTAGTAGCACGCGCATGAAGGATAAATTAAGACTGGAATCAGTACAGAGACGATTTACATTTCGTACTCTTGGAACTGATATTGTCTTGACACACAATTCGAGGTGTAGTAAACTGGGGCTTGACCCTTTATGGAGGAGGAGACTCAAACTTAACCTTATCTTCTTTTTCAAAATACTTAACAAACTCTCATTCACATCCAACCAGGCGATTCAATATTCTAAAGCTTCACATTACGACATTCGTAACTGCTTGTCTTTAGCGAAAGAAACATATTCCAGATCTTCTCTTTATATAAATTACTTTACCTGATAGTTTCCTAGACTCTGGAATAATTTACCTCAAACTATTCGTATGTTAAACTCTCTCCCATTGTTTGTTCGCTCAATTAATGCTTTTTGCTCCTCTGAAAATGCATTAAATGCTCTAGCGCCTGTAAGTCAGTGTATCTTACTCCACAAGTGAGATTATCGGAACTTTAAATGTTTAACTTCTTACTTGCTATCATTGTTTTGTTGTTCCGCGCTTTTTGCTTTAATCTTACTTTCTCTAGTTGTAGATAATTAATAATAACTCGCTCTGGCACTGGAAATAACCTTACAGAACAACGTTGAATAATCATCAGGCTATCCACTTAAGAAAAAGTGACAAGTTCCCTGGTGTTGCATTGGCTTGCCGTGACATATGCCATATATATACTATTTATCAATTACTAAACCAGCAAACATAAAACTTTCTTATATTTCATGTTTGTTCTCTACATTAAATGTTGATTTTTATAACAATCTGATCATGCCTGTAAACTGGTGTGAATTCTGTAAATATTATTTTCAGAATATATTATTATTATAAGGCTCTTTTTCACTTGCCTGTTCTCTACTGCGCCTTGAATTTCTCTGCTCGTGCTCGACTGCTGCTGTTTGTTTATTTTTTGTCCTTTCTTTCTCCGATCTTGTCCAGGGTTTCCATGAAGATTCATTCCTTATGATGATGCTTCTTGCGACTCGAAACCTTGAGACACGTTGAAGTTAATGCTTCTTTGATCTCTTCTCAGTTGTCCTTCATCGTAGTTTCTCGATCTTTCTGTAGATCCTGTGGAGCTTGGAACCTGTATTTGAGAGTTGTCTTGAATTCGTTTAGTTTGTTAGTATCTTGAAGAAAGATAGTATTGGAATGCTGTTCCTCCAGTTGTCTAGCGTTTCTTGAGATTCAGTTTCTTCTTGGCCACAATCAGGTGGTTATCTGAAGCTTTGTTAGCTCTTCCACTTGTTCTCACATCTTATATTGTCCTTCTGAATTTTATGTTGATACAAATAAGATCTATCTGGCTCTCTGTGGTGTTGTTCGACGAGATCCATGTAGCTTTGCGTATAAGTTTGTGTGGAAATATTTTGCCGCCTACAACCAATTTGTTGAATGCACATAGATTTGCACATTTTTCCACATTTTCATTTCTCTCTCTTAGCCAATGTCGTCCAATTATATCTTTATATCCTATGTTATCGACCCCGACTTTGGCATTTAGATCTACCATCAGAATGTTGAGGTCCTTTCTCGAACACTTAGATATGATGGATTGCAGCCTTTCATAGAACTGATCTTTATCCTCGTCTTTGTTATCATTGGTGGATGCATAACATTGTATAACATTCATTGTGAACACTCATTCTTTTTTTAAATGATGCTTTGAAAATTCTGGATCCATGAGACTCTCATCCTACAAGTTCATTTCGTGCTTCTCAGGATAGCACCAAAGCAACTCCCTGAGTGTTTGGTCCACTTTCCTCCTCGTGATCAGAGTACAACTGCATCTCTCTCATATCTAGCCTTTGTTGTTCACATTTGTGACGTCAAAGAGGGTCGATCACAAAACCTACATTTCTCAACTCAAACGACTAATAATTCGACTATTCAGACGATATTCAGTAGTCGTAACACTTATAATCGAAGATCGACTCGTTTAATGGACAATTAGATTCATCTGTCGTGGTGTGTATATTGAATGCAATATTAGCCGATGCACTGTTTTTCATGCTATTACACAGTCTTCGTCTTTGCAAAAAACTAAAACAGTTTGACTTTTCCTCAAAAGGTTAATATGAAAGCAGATTCTTGCTTGAGAATATGAATTGTTCTCAAATGGGAAATCATACCCCCGGTGTTTATTCATCTATTTTACTATTCAATGAAGTTCAAGCACCGTATTTGTTATTTCAAGTAAACATAAGATTCGATTTCTTAGATTTATGGGGTTCAAAATTCAACAACAATCAAATGGACTTCTGCATTTCCGAATGGTTATTACCAGTAGTTTACTGACATGTTCAACAATTAATTGGCTGAGTGCATAGAGGAAGACGTTTCCGGTGATGGAGATGATTTTGTCAAATAGACTTGATAGATTACATTCTATCAGTAAGTGACATAATAAGTAAGATACAAGTATCCGTGATATAGTTAAGTCTTTCCATATCCGACCCAAATACACTTGCTGACTAGTATTCTTCGGATAATTTAATCTATTCGACTAGTGATCAAAAGGGGAACTTGATTTGGATAAGTATGAAATTATATTTTAAATAAACCTTGTTTATCCAGTACTTTCCTTTTACTTCTTTGAATGGAAAAGAATCGATTCCATTTGTCGTCAACCATTGTAATAATATTGTTCATAATCAATGGATACATTTTACAAATTGAAAACTGCTACTATGATTCATATAGAGTAGTATGTTTGTTTAACGACGAAATATTTGTCAAGCCTCATTCATAGTGAAATTACTTAATACATAATAATTTTTCTTCTTGCTGAATATGGTTTCGATTGCACAATCTCCAGGCATCAAAAAATGTGTTGGATGGAAACATGAATTTGTGTATATGTGCATTATATGATCTATTGAATGTGATTATGAACAACTCATTTTCTGGATTAAGAAAGACTTAACTATATCACAAATAATTGTGTCTTCCTTATTATGTAACTTACTGATAGAATGTAATCTATCACATCTACCTGATAAAATCACCTCCATCACTAGAAACGTCTTCTTCCATGCACTCACCCAATTGGTTACTGAACATGTCAGTAAACTACTAGTAATAGACATTCTGAAATGTAGAAGTCCATTTGATTATTGTTTAATTTTGAAAGTCATAAATCTTGTATATTGAATAGTCAGTTTACTCAGAAAAAACAATTACAGTGTTTAAAATTCACGGAATAGTAAGACAGATGAATACAAATCATATTCTCAACCAAGAATCTATTATCACATAAGTCGTTTGTGGGAAACTCAAAGTGATTTAGCTTATACAATGGATCGGCTAATATTGCATCGAATATACACACACTAAATGACGAACTTTTTTCTACAACCAACCAATCGTTCTTTGATTGAATATTTTATGAAAAATCGACCCTCTTAGGAGTCACAGACGTATTCTACTGACGAAACACATACTAGAATGAAAAAGTTCCTTTATACAATATTATCTTATTTGGCTAATACAATATGTTACTCTTCTGAGACATAATAATTGCTGTTGTTGACCACGAAGAAAACCAGACTGTTCGTAATTGTAAACACTTTTTTTCTATCAATAGGTCGTTCGATAATGATTTAGCAAAATATTCTTCACTAAAGGCCATCATCAAAGAACACCGACCATTGTAGACAGCATATTAGATAAAGGTTTATTCAATATACCTATCTCATTATGATAAGTCTGCTAGCAGATATCTGAATAAATAATTCGTTTCCTTGATAGTATGCCAATTTCTTATCTTTCTAAATTTAATGATCATAGACAATACTGAAAGTATGATTTCTGAAGTGTGTATAGAAATTTTATTGAGTGTCGTCTTTTATTCACCAAAAATGGTGATCTCTTTTTAGATGGGTTGAATTTTAATAAATATTCATTTTTTTATGATTTCTTCCCAGCTCATCTTCGATCTATCACTGTATTAGGTTAATCAACCACTTGAAAACCTGTAAACATTCACATGTCATTCCGTTTGGCTTAATGACACCTCAGTAGCGCGTGTTTGTGAATCAACTGAATCAGCCTAGAACGTTCGGGTTTCAAATCAAGCGCCACGTAACTTCACTTTGAGTTAACACTCAGTAATTATCATGCGTAATTTTTTTCGTCTCGAGATTTTACACATGTACCACAAACCGTCAATAATATGATGATGAATTGTCTATCATCAATTACTTTAGTCAACAATTGATTGCCGGAGTTCTGTTGCGAAGATATTATCGTCGGGCAGTTAGAATATTGAATACGTGAGTGTTTTCTGCAAATAACATTTCAGGTTAGCAGAATCTTTGCGCTCATTGATTAGAATGAGTTACTAGAATCTTTGGTTGCCAGCTTGGTGATCTAAATGTTAAACGTCCGATACGAGACATGAAGTTTCTAGGGTTGGTTCCTGGTGGTAACGTTGAGGAATATTCATGAACCTTTCTGTATCATTATAATAATAATAATATATATTCTGAAAATAATATTTACAGAATTCACACCAGTTTACTGGCATGATCAGATTGTTATAAAATCAACATTTAATGTAGAGAACAAACATGAAATATAAGAAAGTTTTATGTTTGCTGGTTTAGTAATTGATAAATAGTATATATATGGCATATATCACGGCAAGCCAATGCAACACCAGGGAACTTGTCATTTCTTCTTAAGTGGATAGCATGATGTTCTGTAAGTTTATTTCTAGTGTCAGAGCGAGTTATTATTAATTATCTACAACTAGAGAAAGTAAGATTAAAGCAAAAAGCACGGAACAACAAAACAATGATAGCAAGTAAGAAGTTAAACATTTAAAGTTCCGATAATCTCACTTGTGGAGTAAGATACACTGACTTACAGGCGCTAGAGCATTTAATGCATTTTCAGAGGAGCAAAAAGCATTAATTGAGCGAACAAACAATGGGAGAGAGTTTAACATACGAATAGTTTGAGGTAAATTATTCCAGAGTCTAGGAAACTATCAGGTAAAGTAATTTATATAAAGAGAAGATCTGGAATATGTTTGTTTCACTAAAGACAAGCAGTTACGAATGTCGTAATGTGAAGCTTTAGAATATTGAATCGCCTGGTTGGATGTGAATGAGAGTTTGTTAAGTATTTTGAAAAAGAAGATAAGGTTAAGTTTGAGTCTCCTCCTCCATAAAGGGTCAAGCCCCAGTTTACTACACCTCGAATTGTATGTCAAGACAATATCAGGTCCAAGAGTACGAAATGTAAATCGTCTCTGTACTGATTCCAGTCTTAATTTATCCTTCATGCGCGTGCTACTAAGGAGAAACGCGCAGTATTCGAGGAGTGGTCGAACACAGACTTTGTACATTAGAATACGAGATTCGCTGTTATGAAGATTTCGAGTTATGTAACTTATAAGTCTTTGAGACTTGGATGTTTGTTTCATTATCTGTTCAGTAAACGACAAGTCGTCGGAGTACCTAAGTCCTAGATCTACTACTGAGTGTAACCTAGATAACACTTCACCATTTATGGTAAGATCGAGGTTAAGTGATGTATCACCGAAGCATAGCCAACCACATTTAGCTGTATTAAGCTCCAGTTGCCATTTAGAGCACCACTGTGCTACCTTGTTAAGCTCCGAGCTGACACAATTTTGAATATTGCTCAGCTCATGTGGAGAAAATGAGTACACCACCTTAAGATCGTCTGCAAACAAAAGGGACTTACCCACACTAAAACACTCACAAATCTCATTAATGAAAACTAAAAAGAGCAAAGGACCTAAGACACTACCCTGAATTACCCCACTTCTAACAGGGACTGCGTTAGATAATGAAGAGTTGATTTTAACTATTTGATGTCGATTGCTGAGGAAGGAATCAAACCAGGCTAGTAACGGGTTTTGGACCCCATACGATGCGAGTCCACCTATGAGAAGTTCGTGCTTGACCATGTCGAAGGCCTTAGAAATGTCCACGTATAGCACTAATAATAGATATCCTTGGCTACCAAGAAAATAGACTAAATTAAAGAAGTCAAAATGACATGTCATACAGGATCGATTTTTAAGAAATCCATGTTGCGAATCATCAATAAATTGTTCAGTCAATAAATAGTTGGATAGTTCGTCACTAATAATTTTTTCCATAATCCTAGAGATAACTGGAGTAATATTTATTGGCCGATAGTTGTTCATGTCAGTCTTATCTTCGGATTTGTAACGTGGTTTGATGTACGCGGTTTTCCAACGGTCAGGATAAGAGCCTGATTCCATAGAGAGAGTAAACAGCCTAAGGAGAAGAAGTGGAATATCTGGACCACCATATTTGTAGAGAAATGATGAAATCCCGTCTGCTCCGTGACCTGTCGAAACCTTGAGGTTATTTATAACCTTACTAATTTTCAGACATGTGAAGGAGATAGATTTTATTGAGTTACCAGTCATGCATATAACTCTAGAAACAGAGCCATTTATGGATTCTTTGCCATTTGCAAAATTACCACTGAAAAGGTCTGCTATAGTTTTTGGGTCATATATAAAACTATCATTATACAGGATGCATGGTATATCAATATTTTGAGTTGATTTAGCACGTTTATTGTAAAGGTGGATTAGGTTTTGCACTTTTGAGCTAGTGCTTAGTGCTAATAGCTTTTCATTGATGGCTTTTAACCTATGTTTCTCTTTTATTTGGTGAAAAATTATTGTTATTTGTGTGACTGCCGTGAAGTCGTTAGATTTAAAGTGACGTTTCTGTAGGCGTCTTAGTTTATTACGATATTTAGCTGGTATATATAATTCGTAGTGTTTACTATTCTTGTACATCTCAATTGGTGCACAGGAATCTAGACAAGAGTTAACAATCAAATAGAATATGTTGATGGCATCTGTCAGACTATTACATGAGAAGAATTCATCCCAGTCTGACAGTTTGATCAGTGAGCGCAAGGGGACCCAGTCTGCATGCTTATAGTCTCTATACTTGCAGGTTCCTTGAATTGGTCGGTTGTAGGAGGGATAGATGGGGAGAGCACAGGCTACTATCCTATGATCACTGCTTTCAAACTCGTTGTATACTTGTACAGATAAGGGAATGATATCTCTACTAAATATTAGATCAAGTGTATTATCACCCCTTGTTGGGGTACGAACCCACTGTGACCAGCAGTACAGATTAAGGATTGATAAAAATTCATCATTGCTAGACTGACAACTACCGGTACTCCAGTTAATCCCAGGATAATTGAGATCGAAAGTGATAATCTTAGCGCTGAAGTTTAGAGTAGATGCGTGTATAAATGCATTGATAATACAATCATTCAAATTATCAGTACTATCAGCTTTATATATACAACCTAGTAGTGGACTATGTTTTAGGGTATTGATTGATATCCAGATCGATTCTGGTAAACCATTCAAGATACTCTCTTCAACTTTATTAGTTGTTAAGGTATCCAAAGCAAATAGAAGACAACCGACTCCTCGCTTACTTTCTCTGTCACAGCGATAGAGTCGATAGTTCTGGATATTTAATTCGGAATCGGCCACTGCTGGATAACACCACGTTTCAGTGATAAGTATAAAAAAAGGCTTGGCTAGAAATACTAAGGTTCTCAAGGCTGAAATTTTGTTCAGAAATGAACGTGCGTTAATAAGTTATAAGTTTAAAAAGGGAGTGTGTAGTATAAAAAAACCGAAAGCATCCTTATGAAGATGATTTGGATTTTTGATCATCGTTTAACTTAGCCCGTGATGCCATCTACAAAATTCAATAATATCAACAAACCTGTTATGTGGTGAGTAGTTTAAAACTTCATTATTCTGTTCATGTTAAGGAAGTAGTGTTGAATTTAACAAACAAGAAAATACTTAAAATAACATAAGTAGGTGAACAATATTGTTCATAATAAGATCCCTACCAGGCTTTACTACTATAACCAACGTAGAGAATGGCATTTATAACATGTTGATTGTCATCATCTCTGAATATTGAAGAGTTTTCCACTCACCTGAAAACTGTTTTCATTCAGTTTCGTCTAACAAAGTGACTTGTTTTAAAGAGGTCATTATATCTTGCACAGTAATGTTACATGTAATAATTTTTTCAGTGTTCATCGTTTCTGGAGACTCTGAACGTTATTAATTCACCCAGCACTAGTGACATAGTGTGCCCCTACTAACTGATGGATATGAATTGATCAATATTGTAATGTGGATTCCGAAAGGGTCTACTTACGCTACTGATTTTGCAGAAAGTGTTCAGTGCAAAACACAAGCTCTACTCACGGTCTAATGTCCAATGATATAAGTGTATATAGCTTTGCTAATGAGATATAGAGGATAATTGTAAGTGGATTGGTTATATAACATCCCTTGTTGAATATCGAAAGTATCAAATGCATGTATATATCGATCTATAGAGACCTTTACCTGATACCATGAGTTTGACTACTGCTCTCGTGAATCAATTCGATTTAAATAAGATATCAAAAATCAACCGAGGACATGTATTCATTCCATATGTTGTGACCAGTCTCTTTACCATCATTTTCCATGCAGTTTCAGTACCTATTTCTCGATTTGTGTAATGCTTGAAGCGTCTAACCAATCAAACATGCCTTTTTGAAATTATCAAACTTTCTGACTGGTGATAGCTTCTGAAGTGAAGGAAATGAATCTCCAGTCATATTACCTTCATTTTGATTTCATTCAAATGGAAAATTTACAAAGAGTGTATGACATCGTCCATTGTACAGTTGACTGTAACAAAAATTAAGAAAACCAGAATCTGAAAAATTTATCAGCTGTTGTTCTGTCAGACTTAAAATCAAAATATGGACATTTAAAGTTTCCTACCTTACAAATGTCACTTCTTATCTACAAACTCATATGTCAACTATTAAAGAATCAGATGAATGCCACTTTCTATCTATACATTCATGATCAGTAATTACTGCACAAGCAAAAACGGTCAAGCACTTTCTAACCAAGTGTTTATGTTCATGAGCATAACAATATTACTTTCATGGAGGCAATATACAAACCCATGGTGAGTCCTCGATCAAGGGGTACTCAAGGTTGTTATGAGGAACGATGAGTCATACGGCATACAGTCATCGGTAAACGTTATATCATGAACAAGGGAAGTGTATGAACTGAGAACAGAGAGACCGATAATGGCGCTTTGTAGAGTCATCCACAAGTAAATTTGAATGCATTCCTATTATCTTACTCAGTATTGGCATTTGTATCAATTAATAAATGTAAAAGACTCACTATAATTTTACATCCTACGAATGGTTTCTGTGTTTTAACAGTGAATGAGATAGATGAATAGATAATATGATGACTGCATTTGAGTTTATGGTAAGTAGGTCA
This sequence comes from Schistosoma mansoni, assembly GCF_000237925.1. NCBI lineage: Eukaryota > Metazoa > Platyhelminthes > Trematoda > Strigeidida > Schistosomatidae > Schistosoma > Schistosoma mansoni. The sequence continues at coordinate 775,427 of NC_031496.1, forward strand.
AATAATTTCATCCATTGTCTTATTACGTTAGCATAATTAGAATGCATGATGATGAAAATATGTATAAAACGTGAGTAAGCAAATTAGAAATTGTAATCGGTTAATGGCACATGAACTCGCATACGACACAAGCGCAAGCTCTTTTATCACGTGCACACTTGTAAAATTAAACGACTTTCTAAACACTACACTAACTTTAATGGTACCCATGTGAGCATAATCAATATTACTCAATTACTGCGAATTGCAATCCTGGCCTGACTGTAAGTAGTATAAAACCTTTCAAGTAATACTATCTTTACTGTCAGTCAATCCACATTCTCACTTTGCCGTATAGAATAACTTTGAACTTCCACATTTCTGTGAGTGACTGTCAGTTTGTCTCCAGTTCTATCTTACGTAAGGACTTTCGTCGTCGACCGAATAAGAGAAAAGCCTGTAATCTAGTTAACAGACAACTGTTCTTTATCCGTTAATAGGTTGTCCTGTTTCAGTTTTATTCTCTAAATACAATCAGTAGGACAGGTGTTCCAACGAAAGCTGATTCCGCGAAGGTTAATATACACTCTTCATTTAGTCAACTCACTACCTTTGTCAGTATTCAGCTACGTAACTCGTATACTCTTGTCAATTCACCTGCACATTCTGTCTGTATACCTATGCCACTATCATTTTTCATTCAACTCAATTGATTAGGATGCGTAGTACACAAATCAGTACGAGAATGAGTTTAAATCACAAGCACTGCAACTAACTGATCTACTGTGTCAAAAACTGTTTTCAAATAGAGCCATGACAAGAATGTGACATGAGAAACTTGCATATAATAGGTAGTGACTCCTCGTCATCACTGTTGTTCATTAGTTTAACTTAAATAGGTTCCCTTTCTCTTCATGAAGGCATCTCGGTGTTATTCAAATCGCTATCCACTGAGTCCCAATTATCAATTCAATATTGAAGGGATCGTTTAGTCATTGCATCTTTCTTGATAGAAACAAGATAATTCAGTAGCAAATGATCTAAGAGCATGATTCACCATTGAAATGTGGCAGAAAGTGCTGTCGATGAATGACAAAACAGTTTTAAATTATTACAAAATAACTGGTTGATCCAGAAATTGGACTGCTTCAGCGTGTCTAACCCAATTGAAGTTTCAGTGAACCTCTAACGGGTCCGATAATTCTAAACTATTATATCAAACGATTTCATAAAAATAACGTAACTAACGTCCGAATAGCGCAGAAGACACCGATGAAAAGTACTATAAGAAAGGATGTCAGTACAATCCAAAGTAGTAGTCCCTGAATGATACTCTTTCTAACTGATACATTATTTCATCTAAACTGTACAGAATATTTGCGTTTTCATTATGAACTTTTCATAAAGTAAACACACTGATCTTGTCATACTGAGTAACAATAATCATTTACGGAGTAACGTAGGGTTTATCAACTACATTCTAACATGTAATCTACAGTTGTCCTACACAGTAACTGAATAACGCGATCAGATATATAGATCAATTTTCTTATCATAATTATATAGAGGTCAAGAGCTAACAAATTGTGAAATAGTAGAATGATGGTACAGTTCAGTTTTAGTGCTGGCATAACAATAGACCTAATCCTAAAATTATGGATTTTTCATGATGTGGCTGCTTAATGTAGAAGATCCTACGGGAAAGACATATGATTGTGAATTCTTACTCGCCGTATCGTGACAGCCAGCAGCACCATGTTTCAAATGTATAAAGAACATATTTGTTCTGATCAGTTTTATCAAATGTACATCTTTGAAATTACACTGACAATTCACACAAAACGCTTGTTTGATGACTGTTCCGATTAAATCTCAGTCCACCTTTATTGTGATATTACTCTTCCACAATGCTAAGATACTTCAACAAAATTTATTTTAAAGAAGATCAAGATAACAATCACTTCGATGAGGTAATGACACAGTTTTACGAAATTTCAATCAACTATCTGAACAATCAAACATGTTTATTCTTTTCAATAGATCTTTTCAGTCCCACAACTTCATTCAGTGTGGTATATTTAAACGAATGTAAAATAAAGAACCCATGTATTTTCAATGTTACTTGTGAATAGGTTTACATAATTTGCGATACACAGTTCTTTGTCACTCAGTCGTAATGCTTACTAGATGGTATTTCGTACACAGAAATCGGCTAAAGATTCTGTCAATTTATCAACGTAGTTCCGAAATTTGTTAAAAAGTTTACAGGAATAATTCAGAAACAGTGTCAGACGATGTGATATTGTCGGGATCTAAGATTTCCATGGTTGCTTGAGCAAGTGCTTGACTTTCAAAAAGAATGACCGGAATCCCGATCAATTATAATAATAATATACTCTGAAAATAATATTTACAGAATTCACACCAGTTTACTGGCATGATCAGATTGTTATAAAAATCAGCATTTAATGTAGAGAGCAAACATGAAATATAAGAAAGTTTTATGTTTGCTGGTTTAGTAATTGATAAATAGTTTATATATGGCAAGCCAATGCAACACCAGGGAACTTGTCATTTTTTCTTAAGTGGATAGCCTGATGATTAATCAACGTTGTTCTGTAAGGTTATTTCCAGTGCCAGAGCGAGTTATTGATAATTATCTACAACTAGAAAAAATAAGATTAAAGCAAAGAGCACGAAACAACAAAACAATGATAACAAGTATGAGGTTAACCACTTAAAGTTCCGATAATCTCACTTGTGGAGTAAGATACAGTTACAGGCGCTAGAGCATTTAATGCATTTTCAGAGGAGCAAAAAGCATTAATTGATAAACAACTATGCATTAATGGAGCGAACAAACAGTGGTAGAGAGTTTAACATACGAATAGTTTGAGGTATATTATTCCAGAGTCTAGGAAACTATCAGGTAAAGTAATTTATATAAAGAGAAGATCTGGAATATGTTTGTTTCACTAAAGACAAGCAGTTACGAATGTCGTAATGTGAAGCTTTAGAATATTGAATCGCCTGGTTGGATGTGAATGAGAGTTTGTTAAGTATTTTGAAAAAGAAGATAAGGTTAAGTTTGAGTCTCCTCATCCATAAAGGGTCAAGCCCTAGTTTACTACACCTCGAATTATATGTCAAGACACTATCAGTTCCAAGAGTACGAAATGTAAATCGTCTCTGTACTGATTCCAGTCTTAATTTATCCTTCATGCGCGTGCTACTAAGGAGAAACGCGCAGTATTCGAGGAGTGGTCGAACACAGACTTTGTACATTAGAATACGAGATTCGCTAGTATGAGGGTTTCGAGTTATGTAACTTATAAGTCTTTGAGACTTGGATGTTTGTTTCATTATCTGTTCAGTAAACGACAAGTCGTCGGAGTACCTAAGTCCTAGATCTACTACTGAGTGTAACCTAGATAACACTTCACCATTTATGGTAAGATCGAGGTTAAGTGATGTATCACCGAAGCATAGCCAACCACATTTAGCTGTATTAAGCTCCAGTTGCCATTTAGAGCACCACTGTGCTACCTTGTTAAGCTCCGAGCTGACACAATTTTGAATATTGCTCAGCTCATGTGGAGAAAATGAGTACACCACCTTAAGATCGTCTGCAAACAAAAGGGACTTACCCACACTAAAACACTCACAAATATCATTAATGAAAACTAAAAAGAGCAAAGGACCTAAGACACTACCCTGAATTACCCCACTTCTAACAGGGACTGCGTTAGATAATGAAGAGTTGATTTTAACTATTTGATGTCGATTGCTGAGGAAGGAATCAAACCAGGCTAGTAACGGGTTTTGGACCCCATACGATGCGAGTCCACCTATGAGAAGTTCGTGCTTGACCATGTCGAAGGCCTTAGAAATGTCCACGTATAGCACTAATAATAGATATCCTTGGCTACCAAGAAAATAGACTAAATTAAAGAAGTCAAAATGACATGTCATACAGGATCGATTTTTAAGAAATCCATGTTGCGAATCATCAATAAATTGTTCAGTCAATAAATAGTTGGATAGTTCGTCACTAATAATTTTTTCCATAATCCTAGAGATAACTGGAGTAATATTTATTGGCCGATAGTTGTTCATGTCAGTCTTATCTTCGGATTTGTAACGTGGTTTGATGTACGCGGTTTTCCAACGGTCAGGATAAGAGCCTGATTCCATAGAGAGAGTAAACAGCCTAAGGAGAAGAAGTGGAATATCTGGACCACCATATTTGTAGAGAAATGATGAAATCCCGTCTGCTCCGTGACCTGTCGAAACCTTGAGGTTATTTATAACCTTACTAATTTTCAGACATGTGAAGGAGATAGATTTTATTGAGTTACCAGTCATGCATATAACTCTAGAAACAGAGCCATTTATGGATTCTTTGCCATTTGCAAAATTACCACTGAAAAGGTCTGCTATAGTTTTTGGGTCATATATAAAACTATCATTATACAGGATGCATGGTATATCAATATTTTGAGTTGATTTAGCACGTTTATTGTAAAGGTGGATTAGGTTTTGCACTTTTGAGCTAGTACTTAGTGCTAACAGCTCTTCATTAATGGCTTTTAACCTATGTTTCTCTTTTATTTGGTGAAAAATTATTGTTATTTGTGTGACTGCCGTGAAGTCGTTAGATTTAAAGTGACGTTTCTGTAGGCGTCTTAGTTTATTACGATATTTAGCTGGTATATATAATTCGTAATGTTTACTAATCCTGTTAGTCTTAATTAGTGCACAGGAATCTAGACAAGAGTTAACAATCAAATAGAATATGTTGATGGCATCTGTCAGACTATTACATGAGAAGAATTCATCCCAGTCTGAGAGTTTGATCAGTGAGCGCAAGAAGTCCCAGTCTGCATGCTTATAGTCTCTATAATTGCAGGTTCTTTGAATTGGTCGGTTGTAGGAGGGATAGATGGGGAGTGCTATATATCCGTGGTCTGTCTAAACATTCCAAAGGTTCGTTTAGATATTAGGTGGCCTACAAAGCAGTTCCTCAGTGTGCGCTCTTTGAATAGCTGACAAAGCTCTTCAGAGTCCAAGTAAAGGGTTGAAGATCTTTTGAGCTTTTTTGCAGTGTCATAGTTATGGATGCGTACTGGCAACATATCCCACATCAAGCAATGCCCTACCATGAATGCTTACAACGCATTGCTTTTAATGTTTTACAGTCAGTAAAATGTTTGCAATACGTACGTAGATTCACTAACCGAAATTGGACGAGGGGTCTGATATCCCAGCTGAAATTCCATATGATCCTTCAGTGTAGGAGCGTTTCAGTGTCACAAGCCCCTTAGAAATATTCTCCAAGTTTTGGTCTATATTTATAACGAGAGTTGAGGAGCTATAGTAATCTACAAGATCGTGATTTGGGTATAAAGCGAAAGATTTGATGTTCTTCGATAGCCCATTCGATTGATAATCTCAGTTGCTGAGGTATCTTGTGAGGGTTGTTCGCTGGACGGGACAATTGCGAATGTTGTCTGACTTAAGTTGTACGATGGAAGACAGATAATATTTCGTATGTGATCTAAAACCAAATGGGCTCAATATAATAAATACTGAATAAATCGCTCATATACTGCTTGCGTCAGTAAGCAAAAGTAATAGGCAATTCTTTAATAACAATGTGCTACACAAAGCACGCTAATTATATGAATAAGATCTGACATTGGTTGACATCAGTGGTGTGGCCTGTTGTGAATAATTAGAATTTGGAAGCTCCAGTTAACACACGTCTATGACAACTTCCTTAATTGACACGTGATGAAGTTCATACTTCAGAATTCTATACTGTACTAAACACTTTGTGTTGCTTGTTTTTTATACTTATAACTTCAGGGGTTAAATATCCTCATTAAACCCAGACTACAGGCCCTCTCCTGATTCATTCCTCTGGGAGTTTCAAGCGATTTTACAGCTTTCGATGAACACACGATATGACTCTCGATAAGAATTCATTTGCGCCTGATACAGCATACTACTCTTTCACGGCAATAATGCCGAGTATCGAGACTTTAATGGCGATAGACTAGAAACTCCATCAATAAGCTATACGAGAATAATTTTTCAAAACGTATGAGCCTACTTTGACGGGAGAGCTGGTTTATTCAGCTGCTATCCAATCATCCCTCCCTCAGCTAGTGGGTTGGTTGATCACTAGTGTACATTTAGAAGTTTGTGTGGTTCCATGGATAGCAGATTAAATACTTCTATATGACTTCGTACTTTAGGCCGACATATGCGTTCTTACACCTTCGCTACTATCTCAGCTAAACCAGCAGGTTAAAATATACGCAGTAGTCACTTTCCATTTTCTTTTAATTCCATGAGAGCTGAGTTCAGAAGCATTCGAAACCACACCACGGGTGGTTCCACAAACCATTTACTGAGAGGAAACAGTAACTACAGATATAACTCGTTATGGCCTGACGGCTTCCACTAGTTAAGACTATGAGAAAACTCATAAATTCAAAAGACTCGAAATTTTGGAGTATTTGGGACACACTCATAATCAGTGCAACGAATTGTCAGTCGAACCTCTCATTATTTTAACAGATATGAAGGGAAAAACATTGGTACTCATCTTCCGATACAGTATGGAGAAATGGGACTGTAAAGTGACGTCTTACATCAAGTAAAACATTGAAAAACATAGACAATCCATCTACTTTTGTGCATATTACTATTCTTTAGTTTGTGTGTAAGCAAGTAATTTGAGTACACATGACTGAAAATTTCTTGGCTATTCAACATGTTATAGAAGGAGTTTTGTGGAGATTTAGTATTTATCATAGTTGAAAGCGTGAGTCAGGTTTCCATGGTGGTCTAGCTTCAATTGACTCACGCTTTCAACTATTCAACATGTTTTTGATCTTTATTATTTAGCAAGATAACGTCAGTTCTCTTGAATCCAGACTGCCTGTTGCACGATAACATTTTTTCAGTAGATTTCGTGCATTGCAAAATCTAATCCACATTTACAATAAACGTGCTAAATCAACTCAAAATATTGATATACCATGCATCCTGTATAATGATAGTTTTATATATGACCCAAAAAATATAGCAGACCTTTTCAGTGGTAATTTTGCAAATGGCAAAGAATCCATAAATGGCTCTGTTTCTAGAGTTATATGCATGACTGGTAACTCAATAAAATCTATCTCCTTCACATGTCTGAAAATTAGTAAGGTTATAAATAACCTCAAGGTTTCGACAGGTCACGGAGCAGACGGGATTTCATCATTTCTCTACAAATATGGTGGTCCAGATATTCCACTTCTTCTCCTTAGGCTGTTTACTCTCTCTATGGAATCAGGCTCTTATCCTGACCGTTGGAAAACCGCGTACATCAAACCACGTTACAAATCCGAAGATAAGACTGACATGAACAACTATCGGCCAATAAATATTACTCCAGTTATCTCTAGGATTATGGAAAAAATTATTAGTGACGAACTATCCAACTATTTATTGACTGAACAATTTATTGATGATTCGCAACATGGATTTCTTAAAAATCGATCCTGTATGACATGTCATTTTGACTTCTTTAATTTAGTCTATTTTCTTGGTAGCCAAGGATATCTATTATTAGTGCTATACGTGGACATTTCTAAGGCCTTCGACATGGTCAAGCACGAACTTCTCATAGGTGGACTCGCATCGTATGGGGTCCAAAACCCGTCACTAGCCTGATTTGATTTTGTTATTTCTCGTAGGTTGAACGCTTTATTCAGATCTTAAGCTATTCGGATAACCCCAGGCTAGCACTACTCCGCGACTTGAAGACCAGAGAGAAGACACGAGTGTTAGAGAAAACGCTTTACTACAAGGTTCAATTTTGTACAGAAAATCGTAGGTATTTATAGATGTTTGCTTAATTTAAATCAACATCCCAAATCAACCAATCCAGTTAACGACATATATTGCTACTGATCAATGATAGCATGCCACGTTGGAACTCCAGAATGTTCTGTCGTACTCTGATTGGTTGGGGCTCTTTTTGAGCCTCTGGAGGCTCTGCTGGGGTTCTCAGGAAGCCAACTTAACACCTCCCACGAATAAGATTTTTTCTTTGGGTCTACTTGCAGCTTGGTAACAGGTTTTCTGTGGCGTTCGGACTTCCTTGTTTTCTCATGTCTATGGGTGTCTGTTGGGGTTCTTGCCACTGGAGTATCTGTAACTATTTCTAGCGGAAGCCTCACTTGACTATCTGCGGTGTCTAGCATCCTTTTCTCTCCGTGTATTTGAATAATGTGTCTGATCCACGTTCCGAAAGACCCACGCACCTTGTATAGAACATTTCCCATTCTCTTTTCAATGACTCCAGGTTCCCAACGCTTTTTCCCGCTGTATGACTTGACGAGCACTTTATCACCGACGTTAAAGCTCCGGATGTTCTGATTTTGTCTGCGTCCACCCATTGGTTTAGGTGGCAACATGGCGTCAAACACAGTTCGAATTTTTCTCCCGAACATCGCTTCAGCAGGGGATTTTCCATCTGGGACGATATGGTTAGGAGTAGTTCTATAAGCTGTTAGAAATTTCGTAATTACCTGACTTGTCCCCTCGCCTTCTCCTTTCAGGAGTGCTCTTTTGAATGTGTCGACAAAGCGCTCAGCACGTCCATTTGATTGAGGGTGATAGGGTAGAGAGCGTATATGTACAATTCCATGAATGTTGCAGAAGTGCTTGAATGATTTTGCAGTGAATTGTGATCCATTATCGGTCACTAAAGTCTCAGGAACTCCAAAGCAATTAAACAGTTTGGATAACTCGCTGATCGTTTCACTGGCTGTACACGTTGCCATGGCATAGATTTGTGGCCATTTTGTGAGTGTATCCACTATGACGAGAAACATTCTTCCTCTTATTAAGCCAGCGAAATCAGCGTGCAGCCTCTCTCATGGATTATTAGGTTTTTCCCATTGTTGTGTTTCGCACTTCTTTGGATTTTTAGCTGCTTGCAGGCACGACGAGCAATTACGGCATTTGATTTCGATATCTTGATCCATTGTAGGCCAGTAAGCATAGCTTCGAGCCAACGCTTTCATCTTATTGATCCCGGGATGGCCGCTGTGGAATTGTTTCGGAACCCTGTGGCGTAATGTTTTTGGAACAACAATTCTGTCACCAAACATAATACATGAGTCGACCATCATGAGTGAGTCTCGCCGGCAGAAATATTATAGCATCTCTCCTTGGTTCGGCCACCTGCTTAGGAGATAACCACTAACTTCTCTTAATGTCTCGTCGTCTACCGTGGCTTCTTTGAAAGCTTTAAAAGTGACCGGTAAACCATCGACTGCGTCTTCCAAAACTCGACGTACTTGTGCTTCCGTCTCAATTGTTGCCACCAATGTATCTTCTTCATGTTTTACTGGCGAACCAATCAGTCTAGACAAAGCGTCTGCTTGTCCGAAATCAGTAGTGGGCTGGTACTTGATCTTGAAGTCATAACCTAAGAGTGTAGTTCCCCACCGTTGCAGTCTGTCTGCTGTATATACCGGAATACCTTTCTTCGACCCAAAAATGGCTAACAATGGTTTATGGTCAGTTAGTAGGGTGAACTGGCGTCCAAATAACATTTTGTGGAACTTTTTTATTGCAAAGATAATCGACAATGCTTCCTTTTTGATCTGATTGTAGCTACGTTTTGCTGTAGTTAATGATCTAGCTGCATGCGATATGGCTTTTTCAGATCCGTCTGGCATGATGTGAGAAATAACTGCTCCAATGTCATGGTTTGAAGCATCTGATGCTACTACAATGGGTAAGGATGGGTCATAATGGGTGAGCAGCAGATCCGAGACTAGTAATTTCTTGATTTCCCCGAAAGCGGCTTGACAATTCGCAGACCAATCCCACTTCACATTCTTCGCCAGAAGGTTATTTAAGGGGGCACGCAGGTGATGAAGGTTAGGAATAAAAGCTCCATAATGACTAACTAGTCCCAGAAAGGATCGTAGTGTAGGGACGTCCGTTGGTCTAGGCATGGTTTTTACTGCCTGAGTATTCTCTGGATCTGGTCTTCTGCCATCTTCGTCGATTATAAGTCCGAGGTAGCTTACCTTTTTCACACAAAAGTTACGATTCTCTGAACGCAGTCGAAATCCATATTCAGCTATTCGCAACAGCACCTGGTCGAGCTTCTTTTCTAAGTCTATTTTATCTACTCCCATAATTATTATATCATCCAGATAGGCTGCAGCACCTGGAACATCCTGTAGAATAGTATCCATCACTTGCTGAAATATAGATGAGGCTGTCTTAACTCCAAAAGGTAGTCGATTATACCTGAATAGGCCCTTGTGTGTGTTTATGGTGAGAAGATTTTTACATTCATCAGCAACCGGAATTTGTAAATAAGCTTCCGATAAATCTAACTTTGCAAAGAGCTTACCATCATTCAGCTTAGCAAAAAGATCTTCAGGTAGGGGTAGTGGATACTGATGAGTTTCTAGGGCTTCGTTTAGCCTGGTTGAGTAATCGGCACATAAACGGATGCTACCATTAGTCTTCTTTACTACCACTATAGGTGCAGCCCATTCTGAGAAATTCACTGGCTTCATGACACCCAATTTATGAAGTCGTTCTATCTCTTGTTCAACCACTGTGAGGGCAGCATAGGGTACAGGTCTTTTAGGTCGAAAAACGGGAGTAGCTGCAGATTTTAAAGTTAGTACTGCTTTAGCCTTCGTGCATTCTCCTAATTCTTCTTTAAACACGTTGTGATGTCTTTGCAACACGGCATTTTTTTGGCTACTCTCTAAGGAGTTATCAGAAGTAACTCGTCTGCAGATGCTATTAATTGAATGTTCTGCTAGCTTGAGTGTTTCTAAAAGATCTAGACCCAATAAGTCGAGTCCTGGGTTCATCGTAAGGTATATGGCTTCATTTGTCGTAAGACACGAGTGTTAGAGAAAACGCTTTACTACAAGGTTCAATTTTGTACAGAAAATCGTAGGTATTTATAGATGTTTGCTTAATTTAAATCAACATCCCAAATCAACCAATCCAGTTAACGACATATATTGCTACTGATCAATGATAGCATGCCACGTTGGAACTCCAGAATGTTCTGTCGTACTCTGATTGGTTGGGGCTCTTTTTGAGCCTCTGGAGGCTCTGCTGTGGTTCTCAAGAATCAGACTTATCAGATTTCTTCTTCAGCAATCGACATCAAATAGTTAAAATCAACTCTTCATTGTCTAACGCAGTCCCTGTTAGAAGTGGGGTAATTCAGGGTAGTGTCTTAGGTCCTTTGCTCTTTTTAGTTTTCATTAATGATATTTGTGAGTGTTTTAGTGTGGGTAAGTCCCTTTTGTATGCAGATGATTTCAAAGTGATGTATTCATTTTCTCTGCCAGGGAAGTCCTACTCACTGCCTTCTCGTGGTGGGGGTGTTGTTCACAAAAGTGAGAGGACGAAAATCGAATGTACGGCGCTTTAACCGGGTTGGTGGATGTGGAGGATCCACGTAGGGGAGTTGGAAAACTTTGATTCCAAACCAATGGTGCACATGGACTCCAGGATCCTGAGGGAACAAATGGAGTAGGAATCAATCATTGATCACTGGCTACCATGGGACGGCATCTCCTCACGATGCTGCACTGCCTTGTGGACTAGACCTTAAGGTCAAAGGCTCCGGGTGCGGCCCCCTAAGAAAACAACCTGCTTCAGTTTGGGCACCTGAGCAGTATCACAGACCTCACACAAATCAAATGAGATTTGTGCGGCGCATATTTATCTGGTGCTTTTTTGTACCAATATTTATGTGTTTAAATAAAAAAAAAATAAATAATAAAGCTGAGCAATATTCAAAATTGTGTCAGCTCGGAGCTCAACAATGTAGCACAGTGGTGCTCTAAATGGCAACTGGAGCTTAATACAGCTAAATGTGGTTGGCTATGCTTCGGTGATACATCACTTAACCTCGATCTTACCATAAATGGTGAAGTGTTATCTAGGTTACACTCAGTAGTAGATCTAGGACTTAGGTACTCCGACGACTTGTCGTTTACTGAACAGGTAATGAAACAAACATCCAAGTCTCAAAGACTTATAAGTTACATAACTCGAAACCCTCATACTAGCGAATCTCGTATTCTAATGTACAAAGTCTGTGTTCGACCACTCCTCGAATACTGCGCGTTTCTCCTTAGTAGCACGCGCATGAAGGATAAATTAAGACTGGAATCAGTACAGAGACGATTTACATTTCGTACTCTTGGAACTGATAGTGTCTTGACATATAATTCGAGGTGTAGTAAACTAGGGCTTGACCCTTTATGGATGAGGAGACTCAAACTTAACCTTATCTTCTTTTTCAAAATACTTAACAAACTCTCATTCACATCCAACCAGGCGATTCAATATTCTAAAGCTTCACATTACGACATTCGTAACTGCTTGTCTTTAGTGAAACAAACATATTCCAGATCTTCTCTTTATATAAATTACTTTACCTGATAGCTTCCTAGACTCTGGAATAATTTACCTCAAACTATTCGTATGTTAAACTCTCTACCACTGTTTGTTCGCTCCATTAATGCATAGTTGTTTATCAATTAATGCTTTTTGCTCCTCTGAAAATGCATTAAATGCTCTAGCGCCTGTAACTGTATCTTACTCCACAAGTGAGATTATCGGAACTTTAAGTGGTTAACCTCATACTTGTTATCATTGTTTTGTTGTTTCGTGCTCTTTGCTTTAATCTTATTTTTTCTAGTTGTAGATAATTATCAATAACTCGCTCTGGCACTGGAAATAACCTTACAGAACAACGTTGATTAATCATCAGGCTATCCACTTAAGAAAAAATGACAAGTTCCCTGGTGTTGCATTGGCTTGCCATATATAAACTATTTATCAATTACTAAACCAGCAAACATAAAACTTTCTTATAATTCATGTTTGCTCTCTACATTAAATGCTGATTTTTATAACAATCTGATCATGCCAGTAAACTGGTGTGAATTCTGTAAATATTATTTTCAGAATATATATTATTATTATTTATATATGTGTAGCAACACGTGTTTTGTTTTCTATCACCAACTATGGTTGGTCACCTTCATTTGTTCCTATCGCGCATATTCGAATCCAGTTTCCCGATGTTTAAAGTGAGCATTGTCTTTTCCATGTAGCTCCATGTCTGTTTTAAATTTCTGCCTCAAGTAAACTGATAACTAGTAAACCTATGGGTGCCACTCAACTTTGGTCATTCATAAAATCATTATGGCATTCGTAATTGTGCTGTGTACTATCTGGTGAATATCTTACAAACTTAAAAATGTCTAATATCCCAAAACTTATTTACGTTCAAATGTTTTGTTTTCCAACTAATCTGTAGCGTTACTCATACGTTTACCGGACTTGAAAATGTTTTCTTGTTTTTTCATTATTAGATCTACCTTTGACATCCTTCAATTACAGTAGGACTTCAGAAATGCTTAGTTCAACTGGATGAACGTATGGAAAATAAGCGTTTGATATTTAACCTGTCAAAATGTCAGACGATGTTTTTTGGTTGTACGAAGAATTGTCAGCTCGATTAATTTTACCCTGATCATTTGTGTTCTGGAATTTTGAAGGGGAGTAGTTGAGATTTCGGACTTACACAAAACCTGAACACTGACAATAATTGTTGTGGAGTTGCAGCGAAACGCCACTTTTATACACTGCATTCAAGGATAGTTGAACATGGTAAACCATGAGTTCTTTCCGTACCTATTCTAGTTCTACATATTTTCAGGTCAAGAAGTAGATATTCTTGTTGCCTCTACACCTTGCGCTGAAATATGAATCCTTTGGAGCTAGAAGAGAGTTTCCCAACTGAATGGTTTATGGAATTTATTGACAGCCCAACAAAGACCTTTTCGGACAAGTGGAATAGTGCCCATTAGGTTGTACAAAAACAGATGCTCAGCATGAACATTTATCGTCATGTACACAACGTTCCGGCTTAGGTGGTGCTCTCACATAGAAATGTGCCTACAGTTAACAGCGGTTCCGGATCGTATGCCGAATTTTGTTCGTTATTATTCATTATTATTATTAATAATAGTACGTCATCTTTCTTCACCTTTATCATTTTATTGCTTTTAGTTACTTTTCCCTTTTACTTGTTCTCAAATCCGTCCAATCAGCTGACATATTTTTCCTTCTTCATCCTGAACCCTGTCTAAACTATACTGTGTCATACTCAAACGTTTGAGGGATTTATTCCACCTCGTATGGAAAATGTCACATATGTAGTACATGGCGTCATACATATGCAAGTTTTCGATCGGCTGATAGTGACGCGATCATTGTGCACAACATGAATTTGACGATTTATTCCAAGGAGACATAATCTGCGGAGGGACACAATTAATTGATTTATAAAAACTTGTAGTAACTATAGAATAACACTGAACCACCGGAACAAATAATCTTTGAAGCTTAACTTATACAAACTCATAAGATTTATATTTGCCGTCAAATTCTTGATAAGAATTCAATTAATATTTCGCACAGCACTTCAGCATTCCACATTGTCAAACAATGGTTTGACCATTTATCACTTTCTCATTTTCTTTTAAATTGGGTCAGGTTTCTACAGAAGTAGTAATCATTTTAAACCTTAACCTTACAGATCGTTTTCTCGTTTCATGCGACGCATTCATTTGGATTTCAGGTGTAAGCATTCATGACATCAACCCGAGTTCTCCCTTCAAGGTTACTCAATAACAAATTCTAATATAGTATTGTTTTAAATCATTCTCAAACTCTAAATAATAACCATAAATTGTGTTCTAGCTCATTCGTTAAGAACAAACTTTTGCCAGATCTCGTGATGATTGTTGAAGGCTGAGGAACCTATAGGTTGTACGCGCAACCACATAGTAATAGGTTTCCAAAAACCACGTGAGTTTTTTCCATTTTCTCTTCTCATATCTAATACCAGTAAGCACTTTGAAGTATATGAAGCCTAAACTCTGCACAATATTTGAACTACTGAGAATAAACCTACAGAGTATGAGTATATTGAAGATCAATAATTCAAGATCCTATTTTAGTTAAGATGAATGTCTTATTGACATGAGATCACGGTTTTCACCATTTGACTGTTAACCTATTAGTAGCTAAAGGAATGTTGATTGGCTTAAAGTGTAAAATAATTGTTCACTCAATTCCCTGAAAAGCTTCTTTATTTTCCAGTCAAATGAGTTTTAAAAGAATCGATATTCAGTGACACTACAACAAATTTCCAACCAAATCAGAAGTTGTTTGAATTAATGTGTTGCCGGTAAACAGAAGGACTGAGAATCGATCAGAAAAACTGGTAGTCTGTCCACAACTCACTGTTTTCCGGCCATTTGTGAAAAACGGCAAAATACCAGAACATTACTAGTTTCACAATCTGTCAAAACACAAAATGTTTCAACAATCTGTTCTTAATGTTTGTTTGTGGAGCTCTATTTTATGCTGAATAAATCGCCGAAACCATGTGTTATCATCAAATTTCTGAAACATGTGACGATTTGTACGATCAACTATTGCTCCGTCTTTCATTGATGGCTGTGGTACGTACCGATGTACTGTCCACATACGAAATTAAGTTGACTAAGTTTTGTTATACACAATGTTTACTGCCTCTCAATAAAGTAATAACAAGAGTGACTATTGAGGTGCAATCCTTAATCATTCATTGTAATTGGTTGAGAATTATTAAAAACACTCCTATTGAATCTGATAAACAATGTAACGATTGCCATATGAGCCCAACTACAGCTTTTAACTGCCAATGTTTACGATACAAATAAACAAACGTATTACTGGCATGATAGATATACTTTATTTGCTCAAATATACTGAAATAGAAATTGACAAAAAGTAACATCCGAAAATGATATAAAAGCAGTCGGTTGAAAAATATATCCATTATGCTCAACAAATCCTTTCAAAAAGACATGATATTTTAATAACCAGAAAGAATAGGGAAGCGCTTTGTTACACTGATATTGTCTATTTATGGATCCTTGATTTTATTCTCTTTCATTTACCAATTACGATACAGTACACAAGAGCGGAAATTAAAACAACGAATATACCAATCAGGATATCTAAAAAGAGAACAATGATATGTTATTAGTCATGGAAACGGAAATAGTACGACATATTTTTGTAGCAGTGTGGAAATTATCGGTAATAATGGAGAGAAATTCGAGTGTTTATTGCAATAATTTACGGTGAGCAACCTACATTCTTGAAATAAAGTTGTGAATATCTTTCATGGTAAAGAATGTGTCACAAATTTGTTGTATATAATTTTGATTAGATGAAGTTTTTAGCCATAACGGACATAATTAGACCTAGATACATACATAATCCTACGAGTGTGACTTTGGCTAGATTACTTACAATTGGGGACTTACTCATGTATTCCAACTCTTGATAATTACGTATGCAAGATGTGCTGATTTGAATAAAATGCTGTGCTAAATAAATGACTTACACAGTATTGTTCTTTTGGAATTGAAGACGTCATCCTCTGAATTGAGGTCTATTTAAAAGATGTAATGTTAAGAAATACAACATTTTGTAGGCGTAGAAAGAAATCGAAATATATTTAATAATAGCTAAAAAGAGTTTAATGGCGACCGACGTTTGATGAGCACAACACTTGTTCGTAATGAACTTTATGAATGTTATCATTGTCTTAGTTATTCTTCCGATATTTAAAACTCATTAAAAGATCAAGTTTGTTCAATAACAGGTAGCATATTTACAACAGTTTTTAATAGGTTCAAAGTCACCAAACTTCAATAGTGTATTGTTCAAAATAATTGATTAGGTTTTCTGTAAGTAACATACGTTATTTGAAGAAAACCGGCTAATCAGTGAAGATGACTAAAGCAAGGGCCTGCAGAAATTTGAACTTACTTTCATTTTTTTCGGTTTGATCCGTCGTAGTCAACTCAACTGAAATAAAGTACATTTCAACAGTGGCATGTTAACAATTAATATATTGATAGTAATGGCAATGTCAATGAGAACATTTTCATGATTTAATGACAATGTTGAACTGTTGATGAATTGATTAATGTAGTGTCATTTCGTTGTTACACGACTACGTGCTAGACCATTAGTGAGGGTCGAATTTGTGTGAGCCGAAAGAGTTGACACACATGGAACATGCACGAAAACTGGTTTCTGATTGATTAGGAAACGTGAAACCATACGTTTGCATGGTAATAAATAATGCGTTACAAAGCTAACAGCACCATTAACAACCTTTTCAAAGACAGCCATGCATAAAGAGTCATCATACGTAGCCATGTGAAACAACTATATTTACGTTGGCTGACTTCAGTTAGTCAATGTCAAATTGTATATCCATTGTTTATTAGCACTGAACGTTCACATAACTCTGTACTTATCGATTTTGCGCACATATTTTCACTGCAACAACGGACATACACTAAACATATTGCTATTTTATACATTCTGTTTGAAAGCGCATATAATTCAGCATACTATTAATAAAATACAGACAAAAAAGTGGTTGCGATGAAACTGATTTCTTCAAAATGTTGGGCATCACATGGATGCTTTGATTGTACCGGTTTTACAACACAGGTTGATTTTCCATCCGTAACATTCAACCAAATAGACTTTAAACAATGAAAAGTGTGTGCACAGCTTAAGAGTTTCAAAAGTCTCATCTATCATACAGAATCAATGCTGGTGTCCCAAGAACATTCATAATCAGAGCAACGAATTGTGAGTCGAAATCTCTCAATAATATAACAGATATGAAGAAAACGTCATTGAAACTCATCTTCTGATATAGTAGGGAGACATTGGAATTTGAATGAATAGTGAGTAAAACATCAAGTCAGACCATAAAAAATGTGAACAGTTCATCTCCGTTTGCGTCTCTCATTATTATTTTGTGTGTAACTAAGTAATTTGAGTATACATGACTGACAAATTCTTGGTTATTCAACAAGTTTTTGATATTTAGTAATTAGCAGAATAACGTCAATTCCCTTGATTCCAGATATTGATTGGGATTCACGTCATTCATTTTGAAAATTAAACCTTTGCTCAAGCAATCATGGAAATCTTAGATTCCGACGGTAACACTTCGTCTGACACCGCTTCCTACTTATTTCCGGTAAATATTTTAACAAATTACGTAACCGCGGTAATTAAATGACAAAAAGTTTAGCTGATTTCTGTGTACGAAATACCATTCCCGACTGAATGACAAAACATTGTGTATCGAAAATTATGTTAACCTATTCATAAGTAACATTGAATATATATAGGTCCCTAATTTTACATTCACTTAAATATACCACACTGAATGAAGTTGTGTGAATGAAAAGATCTATTGAAAGGAATATATATATGTTTGATTATTCAAAGGGTTGATTAAAGTTTTCTAAGTCTATGTTTGTAGCTCATCGAAGTGATTGTTATCTTCATCTTATTTATCATACGTGTTGATGAAGTATACTAGCAATGTGGAAGAGTAATAACGCATTAAAGGTAGACGGAAGTTTAATAGGAACAGTGATTGAACATGCGAACAACTCGTTTGTACAACGCAAATCGAAAACAACTCAAAGATGTTTGAAAATCTGCATTGGCTAAGAACATGAATAATTTGATATTCATTTTCGATGGAGGGAAATAGGCAGACAGATTCATGAGCATGATATACTTTGAGAGGTGAACGATTTGCTGATTAACTCTAGAATTCATTGTTCTTTATGAATCGGATCATAACTTTCAAATAGAATGCGACACGACATGAATTATAAAACACCGGAACGAAGTTAAAGATTTGGCAATAAAAAGCGTTTAACAAAATGTTACAATGAAATTAAAAAAAATTCAAATCAGACAAAAATGATCAGAGATAGTATAGGGAGCGGCAGAACAAAAATATCAGCAATACAGAAATAAGACATATAATGAGTGTAATTATATGGCTATGCTAAAAATGCTGTGTCAATACATGTGAAAACACGAAACCGTCAGTGTATATGTGCATTTAATAAATATGTTAAATCAAAGATGCACAACAAACAAACCTGTTACATTGGCCATTACAAAAGTAATATTTGGCAGATCTGAAATAAAAAGGAAGGAAGATAAGCAATTTGATGTGTTATGTTCACTGAAACATTATGTGATGACAATCCAAATGGTGCGATTAAGCATAAATGGATTAGTCATTGACTGAGAGTTTATGTGAATCATGGATGTGAACGCACGAATACAGATATCACATTGATTTGGAAATGTGAAACGATTGGCAAACACGAAGACACCTCAAGTCTAATAGAATGCAACAACTGCACAATCGACCATCCCATTAACTTTGACGCACACCAAAGTGTCAGCATACATGAACAAGGTGAATCAACCTCATTCACGCATGTCAACGTCCATCGATTTTCGATGTATTGGATTGCATTCAAAAGTCATTCACTTTCTACAGTTTTGTTGTGTGATGTTGGATTTTGAATGGACTGTGAAATCTGATTTTCCACAGTGATTGCTTCCTAATCAACTAGCGATAATCCTTGTGTTTGCAATAGGGACGAGTGAGTCAGTCGGTTTGAGTGACTTTAATGGTTCGTTCTGAAATTATCTGTGAACATGATCCTGATGAGTGGTCGATAATTATTTACACATAATGGAAAACGTATCAGTCACCACTGAAACACCAACTCCAAATGTGTGCTGGCAAATTATATCTACATCTGTTCGAATCACGAGAGTTATTATTGGTGAGAACTGGACAAATTGTGACAGCACATATGCCATTGAGCCACACAAGAAGTTATCAGAGAGAGAGAGAGTGAGAATGACTGGAGGAGGAACACGAAAACATCAGCAATACAGAAATTAGACTGTTGATGAGTGTAATGATATGACTATGCTAAAATTGTTGTGGTGATACACGTGATGACGTGACACTGTCAAATTCTTTGTATCTGTTATGATTATGTGTGAATGAGTGAAAATTAACTAACTAACTAACTAACTGACTAACCTGGGACCTTGATCGTTGCTGCAGTGATGATTGGCTCATCTGAAACACAGAGGAAAGAAGAGGAGTAATTTGGTGTGATGTGCGTGTTGAAACGGGATGTATTGACAATGGGAGTGATGGAATGAGAAGACTTGATTCGTTGAATGTTGAATGCGTGATGAGTGGTTTGATGTTGTGTGAGTGAGGTGACACAATGCGTGTATGACTGTAAGGTTGTAAGTGGATGTGTGCGTGTCAGTGTGAATATGTGTGTGAATATGCTTACATGGATTATTTGTTGACTGAGAGTTTATGTGAATCATGGATGTGAACGCACGAATACAGATATCACATTGATTTGGAAATGTGAAACGATTGGCAAACACGAAGACACCTCAAGTCTAATAGAATGCAACAACTGCACAATCGACCATCCCATTAACATTGACGCACACCAAAGTGTCAGCATACATGAACAACGTGAATCAACCTCATTCACGCATGTCAACGTCCATCGGTTTTCGATGTATTGGATTGCATTCAAAAGTCATTCACTTTCTACAGTTTTGTTGTGTGATGTTGGATTTTGAATGGACTGTGAAATCTGATTTTCCACAGTGATTGCTTCCTAATCAACTAGCGATAATCCTTGTGTTTGCAATAGGGACGAGTGAGTCAGTCGATTTGAGTGACTTTAATGGTTCGTTCTGAAATTATCTGTGAACATGATCCTGATGAGTGGTCGATAATTATTTAAGCATAATGGAAAACGTATCAGTCACCACTGAAACACCAACTCCAAATGTGTGCTGGCAAATTATATCTACATCTGTTCGAATCACGAGAGTTATTATTGGTGAGAACTGGACAAATTGTGACAGCACATATGCCATTGAGCCACACAAGAAGTTATCAGAGAGAGAGAGAGTGAGAATGACTGGAGGAGGAACACGAAAACATCAGCAATACAGAAATTAGACTGTTGATGAGTGTAATGATATGACTATGCTAAAATTGTTGTGGTGATACACGTGATGACGTGACACTGTCAAATTCTTTGTATCTGTTATGATTATGTGTGAATGAGTGAAAATTAACTAACTAACTAACTAACTGACTAACCTGGGACCTTGATCGTTGCTGCAGTGATGATTGGCTCATCTGAAACACAGAGGAAAGAAGAGGAGTAATTTGGTGTGATGTGCGTGTTGAAACGGGATGTATTGACAATGGGAGTGATGGAATGAGAAGACTTGATTCGTTGAATGTTGAATGCGTGATGAGTGGTTTGATGTTGTGTGAGTGAGGTGACACAATGCGTGTATGACTGTAAGGTTGTAAGTGGATGTGTGCGTGTCAGTGTGAATATGTGTGTGAATATGCTTACATGGATTATTTGTTGACTGAGAGTTTATGTGAATCATGGATGTGAACGCACGAATACAGATATCACATTGATTTGGAAATGTGAAACGATTGGCAAACACGAAGACACCTCAAGTCTAATAGAATGCAACAACTGCACAATCGACCATCCCATTAACTTTGACGCACACCAAAGTGTCAGCATACATGAACAAGGTGAATCAACCTCATTCACGCATGTCAACGTCCATCGATTTTCGATGTATTGGATTGCATTCAAAAGTCATTCACTTTCTACAGTTTTGTTGTGTGATGTTGGATTTTGAATGGACTGTGAAATCTGATTTTCCACAGTGATTGCTTCCTAATCAACTAGCGATAATCCTTGTGTTTGCAATAGGGACGAGTGAGTCAGTCGATTTGAGTGACTTTAATGGTTCGTTCTGAAATTATCTGTGAACATGATCCTGATGAGTGGTCGATAATTATTTAAGCATAATGGAAAACGTATCAGTCACCACTGAAACACCAACTCCAAATGTGTGCTGGCAAATTATATCTACATCTGTTCGAATCACGAGAGTTATTATTGGTGAGAACTGGACAAATTGTGACAGCACATATGCCATTGAGCCACACAAGAAGTTATCAGAGAGAGAGAGAGTGAGAATGACTGGAGGAGGAACACGAAAACATCAGTAATACAGAAATTAGACTGTTGATGAGTGTAATGATATGACTATGCTAAAATTGTTGTGGTGATACACGTGATGACGTGACACTGTCAAATTCTTTGTATCTGTTATGATTATGTGTGAATGAGTGAAAATTAACTAACTAACTAACTAACTGACTAACCTGGGACCTTGATCGTTGCTGCAGTGATGATTGGCTCATCTGAAACACAGAGGAAAGAAGAGGAGTAATTTGGTGTGATGTGCGTGTTGAAACGGGATGTATTGACAATGGGAGTGATGGAATGAGAAGACTTGATTCGTTGAATGTTGAATGCGTGATGAGTGGTTTGATGTTGTGTGAGTGAGGTGACACAATGCGTGTATGACTGTAAGGTTGTAAGTGGATGTGTGCGTGTCAGTGTGAATATGTGTGTGAATATGCTTACATGGATTATTTGTTGACTGAGAGTTTATGTGAATCATGGATGTGAACGCACGAATACAGATATCACATTGATTTGGAAATGTGAAACGATTGGCAAACACGAAGACACCTCAAGTCTAATAGAATGCAACAACTGCACAATCGACCATCCCATTAACATTGACGCACACCAAAGTGTCAGCATACATGAACAACGTGAATCAACCTCATTCACGCATGTCAACGTCCATCGGTTTTCGATGTATTGGATTGCATTCAAAAGTCATTCACTTTCTACAGTTTTGTTGTGTGATGTTGGATTTTGAATGGACTGTGAAATCTGATTTTCCACAGTGATTGCTTCCTAATCAACTAGCGATAATCCTTGTGTTTGCAATAGGGACGAGTGAGTCAGTCGGTTTGAGTGACTTTAATGGTTCGTTCTGAAATTATCTGTGAACATGATCCTGATGAGTGGTCGATAATTATTTACACATAATGGAAAACGTATCAGTCACCACTGAAACACCAACTCCAAATGTGTGCTGGCAAATTATATCTACATCTGTTCGAATCACGAGAGTTATTATTGGTGAGAACTGGACAAATTGTGACAGCACATATGCCATTGAGCCACACAAGAAGTTATCAGAGAGAGAGAGAGTGAGAATGACTGGAGGAGGAACACGAAAACATCAGCAATACAGAAATTAGACTGTTGATGAGTGTAATGATATGACTATGCTAAAATTGTTGTGGTGATACACGTGATGACGTGACACTGTCAAATTCTTTGTATCTGTTATGATTATGTGTGAATGAGTGAAAATTAACTAACTAACTAACTAACTGACTAACCTGGGACCTTGATCGTTGCTGCAGTGATGATTGGCTCATCTGAAACACAGAGGAAAGAAGAGGAGTAATTTGGTGTGATGTGCGTGTTGAAACGGGATGTATTGACAATGGGAGTGATGGAATGAGAAGACTTGATTCGTTGAATGTTGAATGCGTGATGAGTGGTTTGATGTTGTGTGAGTGAGGTGACACAATGCGTGTATGACTGTAAGGTTGTAAGTGGATGTGTGCGTGTCAGTGTGAATATGTGTGTGAATATGCTTACATGGATTATTTGTTGACTGAGAGTTTATGTGAATCATGGATGTGAACGCACGAATACAGATATCACATTGATTTGGAAATGTGAAACGATTGGCAAACACGAAGACACCTCAAGTCTAATAGAATGCAACAACTGCACAATCGACCATCCCATTAACTTTGACGCACACCAAAGTGTCAGCATACATGAACAAGGTGAATCAACCTCATTCACGCATGTCAACGTCCATCGATTTTCGATGTATTGGATTGCATTCAAAAGTCATTCACTTTCTACAGTTTTGTTGTGTGATGTTGGATTTTGAATGGACTGTGAAATCTGATTTTCCACAGTGATTGCTTCCTAATCAACTAGCGATAATCCTTGTGTTTGCAATAGGGACGAGTGAGTCAGTCGGTTTGAGTGACTTTAATGGTTCGTTCTGAAATTATCTGTGAACATGATCCTGATGAGTGGTCGATAATTATTTAAGCATAATGGAAAACGTATCAGTCACCACTGAAACACCAACTCCAAATGTGTGCTGGCAAATTATATCTACATCTGTTCGAATCACGAGTGTTATTATTGGTGAGAACTGGACAAATTGTGACAGCACATATGCCATTGAGCCACACAAGAAGTTATCAGAGAGAGAGAGAGTGAGAATGACTGGAGGAGGAACACGAAAACATCAGCAATACAGAAATTAGACTGTTGATGAGTGTAATGATATGACTATGCTAAAATTGTTGTGGTGATACACGTGATGACGTGACACTGTCAAATTCTTTGTATCTGTTATGATTATGTGTGAATGAGTGAAAATTAACTAACTAAATAACTAACTGACTAACCTGGGACCTTGATCGTTGCTGCAGTGATGATTGGCTCATCTGAAACACAGAGGAAAGAAGAGGAGTAATTTGGTGTGATGTGCGTGTTGAAACGGGATGTATTGACAATGGGAGTGATGGAATGAGAAGACTTGATTCGTTGAATGTTGAATGCGTGATGAGTGGTTTGATGTTGTGTGAGTGAGGTGACACAATGCGTGTATGACTGTAAGGTTGTAAGTGGATGTGTGCGTGTCAGTGTGAATATGTGTGTGAATATGCTTACATGGATTATTTGTTGACTGAGAGTTTATGTGAA
Source organism: Schistosoma mansoni (assembly GCF_000237925.1). Lineage (NCBI taxonomy): Eukaryota > Metazoa > Platyhelminthes > Trematoda > Strigeidida > Schistosomatidae > Schistosoma > Schistosoma mansoni. The sequence goes on from NC_031496.1 coordinate 800,200, forward strand.
TCATGGATGTGAACGCACGAATACAGATATCACATTGATTTGGAAATGTGAAACGATTGGCAAACACGAAGACACCTCAAGTCTAATAGAATGCAACAACTGCACAATCGACCATCCCATTAACTTTGACGCACACCAAAGTGTCAGCATACATGAACAACGTGAATCAACCTCATTCACGCATGTCAACGTCCATCGATTTTCGATGTATTGGATTGCATTCAAAAGTCATTCACTTTCTACAGTTTTGTTGTGTGATGTTGGATTTTGAATGGACTGTGAAATCTGATTTTCCACAGTGATTGCTTCCTAATCAACTAGCGATAATCCTTGTGTTTGCAATAGGGACGAGTGAGTCAGTCGGTTTGAGTGACTTTAATGGTTCGTTCTGAAATTATCTGTGAACATGATCCTGATGAGTGGTCGATAATTATTTAAGCATAATGGAAAACGTATCAGTCACCACTGAAACACCAACTCCAAATGTGTGCTGGCAAATTATATCTACATCTGTTCGAATCACGAGTGTTATTCTTGGTGAGAACTGGACAAATTGTGACAGCACATATGCCATTGAGCCACACAAGAAGTTATCAGAGAGAGAGAGTGAGAATGACTGGAGGAGGAACACTAAAACATCAGCAATACAGAAATTAGACTGTTGATGAGTGTAATGATATGACTATGCTAAAATTGTTGTGGTGATACACGTGATGACGTGACACTGTCAAATTCTTTGTATCTGTTATGATTATGTGTGAATGAGTGAAAATTAACTAACTAAATAACTAACTGACTAACCTGGGACCTTGATCGTTGCTGCAGTGATGATTGGCTCATCTGAAACACAGAGGAAAGAAGAGGAGTAATTTGGTGTGATGTGCGTGTTGAAACGGGATGTATTGACAATGGGAGTGATGGAATGAGAAGACTTGATTCGTTGAATGTTGAATGCGTGATGAGTGGTTTGATGTTGTGTGAGTGAGGTGACACAATGCGTGTATGACTGTAAGGTTGTAAGTGGATGTGTGCGTGTCAGTGTGAATATGTGTGTGAATATGCTTACATGGATTATTTGTTGACTGAGAGTTTATGTGAATCATGGATGTGAACGCACGAATACAGATATCACATTGATTTGGAAATGTGAAACGATTGGCAAACACGAAGACACCTCAAGTCTAATAGAATGCAACAACTGCACAATCGACCATCCCATTAACTTTGACGCACACCAAAGTGTCAGCATACATGAACAACGTGAATCAACCTCATTCACGCATGTCAACGTCCATCGATTTTCGATGTATTGGATTGCATTCAAAAGTCATTCACTTTCTACAGTTTTGTTGTGTGATGTTGGATTTTGAATGGACTGTGAAATCTGATTTTCCACAGTGATTGCTTCCTAATCAACTAGCGATAATCCTTGTGTTTGCAATAGGGACGAGTGAGTCAGTCGGTTTGAGTGACTTTAATGGTTCGTTCTGAAATTATCTGTGAACATGATCCTGATGAGTGGTCGATAATTATTTAAGCATAATGGAAAACGTATCAGTCACCACTGAAACACCAACTCCAAATGTGTGCTGGCAAATTATATCTACATCTGTTCGAATCACGAGTGTTATTATTGGTGAGAACTGGACAAATTGTGACAGCACATATGCCATTGAGCCACACAAGAAGTTATCAGAGAGAGAGAGTGAGAATGACTGGAGGAGGAACACTAAAACATCAGCAATACAGAAATTAGACTGTTGATGAGTGTAATGATATGACTATGCTAAAATTGTTGTGGTGATACACGTGATGACGTGACACTGTCAAATTCTTTGTATCTGTTATGATTATGTGTGAATGAGTGAAAATTAACTAACTAAATAACTAACTGACTAACCTGGGACCTTGATCGTTGCTGCAGTGATGATTGGCTCATCTGAAACACAGAGGAAAGAAGAGGAGTAATTTGGTGTGATGTGCGTGTTGAAACGGGATGTATTGACAATGGGAGTGATGGAATGAGAAGACTTGATTCGTTGAATGTTGAATGCGTGATGAGTGGTTTGATGTTGTGTGAGTGAGGTGACACAATGCGTGTATGACTGTAAGGTTGTAAGTGGATGTGTGCGTGTCAGTGTGAATATGTGTGTGAATATGCTTACATGGATTATTTGTTGACTGAGAGTTTATGTGAATCATGGATGTGAACGCACGAATACAGATATCACATTGATTTGGAAATGTGAAACGATTGGCAAACACGAAGACACCTCAAGTCTAATAGAATGCAACAACTGCACAATCGACCATCCCATTAACTTTGACGCACACCAAAGTGTCAGCATACATGAACAAGGTGAATCAACCTCATTCACGCATGTCAACGTCCATCGATTTTCGATGTATTGGATTGCATTCAAAAGTCATTCACTTTCTACAGTTTTGTTGTGTGATGTTGGATTTTGAATGGACTGTGAAATCTGATTTTCCACAGTGATTGCTTCCTAATCAACTAGCGATAATCCTTGTGTTTGCAATAGGGACGAGTGAGTCAGTCGGTTTGAGTGACTTTAATGGTTCGTTCTGAAATTATCTGTGAACATGATCCTGATGAGTGGTCGATAATTATTTAAGCATAATGGAAAACGTATCAGTCACCACTGAAACACCAACTCCAAATGTGTGCTGGCAAATTATATCTACATCTGTTCGAATCACGAGAGTTATTATTGGTGAGAACTGGACAAATTGTGACAGCACATATGCCATTGAGCCACACAAGAAGTTATCAGAGAGAGAGAGAGTGAGAATGACTGGAGGAGGAACACGAAAACATCAGTATTCCAGAATTTAGCCGGGTGATGAGTGTAATGATATGACTATGCTAAAATTGTTGTGGTGATACACGTGATGACGTGACACTGTCAAATTCTTTGTATCTGTTATGATAATGTGTGAATGAGTGAAAATTAACTAACTAAATACTTAACTGACTAACCTGGGACCTTGATCGTTGCTGCAGTGATGATTGGCTCATCTGAAACACAGAGGAAAGAAGAGGAGGAGTAATTTGGGTGATGTGCGTGTGAAACGGGATGTATTGACAATGGGAGTGATGGAATGAGAAGACTTGATTCGTTGAATGTTGAATGCGTGATGAGTGGTTTGATGTTGTGTGAGTGAGGTGACACAATGCGTGTATGACTGTAAGGTTGTAAGTGGATGTGTGCGTGTCAGTGTGAATATGTGTGTGAATATGCTTACATGGATTATTTGTTGACTGAGAGTTTATGTGAATCATGGATGTGAACGCACGAATACAGATATCACATTGATTTGGAAATGTGAAACGATTGGCAAACACGAAGACACCTCAAGTCTAATAGAATGCAACAACTGCACAATCGACCATCCCATTAACTTTGACGCACACCAAAGTGTCAGCATACATGAACAACGTGAATCAACCTCATTCACGCATGTCAACGTCCATCGATTTTCGATGTATTGGATTGCATTCAAAAGTCATTCACTTTCTACAGTTTTGTTGTGTGATGTTGGATTTTGAATGGACTGTGAAATCTGATTTTCCACAGTGATTGCTTCCTAATCAACTAGCGATAATCCTTGTGTTTGCAATAGGGACGAGTGAGTCAGTCGATTTGAGTGACTTTAATGGTTCGTTCTGAAATTATCGTGAACATGATCCTGATGAGTGGTCGATAATTATTTAAGCATAATGGAAAACGTATCAGTCACCACTGAAACACCAACTCCAAATGTGTGCTGGCAAATTATATCTACATCTGTTCGAATCACGAGAGTTATTATTGGTGAGAACTGGACAAATTGTGACAGCACATATGCCATTGAGCCACACAAGAAGTTATCAGAGAGAGAGAGTGAGAATGACTGGAGGAGGAACACTAAAACATCAGCAATACAGAAATTAGACTGTTGATGAGTGTAATGATATGACTATGCTAAAATTGTTGTGGTGATACACGTGATGACGTGACACTGTCAAATTCTTTGTATCTGTTATGATTATGTGTGAATGAGTGAAAATTAACTAACTAAATAACTAACTGACTAACCTGGGACCTTGATCGTTGCTGCAGTGATGATTGGCTCATCTGAAACACAGAGGAAAGAAGAGGAGTAATTTGGTGTGATGTGCGTGTTGAAACGGGATGTATTGACAATGGGAGTGATGGAATGAGAAGACTTGATTCGTTGAATGTTGAATGCGTGATGAGTGGTTTGATGTTGTGTGAGTGAGGTGACACAATGCGTGTATGACTGTAAGGTTGTAAGTGGATGTGTGCGTGTCAGTGTGAATATGTGTGTGAATATGCTTACATGGATTATTTGTTGACTGAGAGTTTATGTGAATCATGGATGTGAACGCACGAATACAGATATCACATTGATTTGGAAATGTGAAACGATTGGCAAACACGAAGACACCTCAAGTCTAATAGAATGCAACAACTGCACAATCGACCATCCCATTAACTTTGACGCACACCAAAGTGTCAGCATACATGAACAAGGTGAATCAACCTCATTCACGCATGTCAACGTCCATCGATTTTCGATGTATTGGATTGCATTCAAAAGTCATTCACTTTCTACAGTTTTGTTGTGTGATGTTGGATTTTGAATGGACTGTGAAATCTGATTTTCCACAGTGATTGCTTCCTAATCAACTAGCGATAATCCTTGTGTTTGCAATAGGGACGAGTGAGTCAGTCGGTTTGAGTGACTTTAATGGTTCGTTCTGAAATTATCTGTGAACATGATCCTGATGAGTGGTCGATAATTATTTAAGCATAATGGAAAACGTATCAGTCACCACTGAAACACCAACTCCAAATGTGTGCTGGCAAATTATATCTACATCTGTTCGAATCACGAGTGTTATTATTGGTGAGAACTGGACAAATTGTGACAGCACATATGCCATTGAGCCACACAAGAAGTTATCAGAGAGAGAGAGAGTGAGAATGACTTGAGGAGGAACACGAAAACATCAGCAATACAGAAATTAGACTGTTGATGAGTGTAATGATATGACTATGCTAAAATTGTTGTGGTGATACACGTGATGACGTGACACTGTCAAATTCTTTGTATCTGTTATGATTATGTGTGAATGAGTGAAAATTAACTAACTAAATAACTAACTGACTAACCTGGGACCTTGATCGTTGCTGCAGTGATGATTGGCTCATCTGAAACACAGAGGAAAGAAGAGGAGTAATTTGGTGTGATGTGCGTGTTGAAACGGGATGTATTGACAATGGGAGTGATGGAATGAGAAGACTTGATTCGTTGAATGTTGAATGCGTGATGAGTGGTTTGATGTTGTGTGAGTGAGGTGACACAATGCGTGTATGACTGTAAGGTTGTAAGTGGATGTGTGCGTGTCAGTGTGAATATGTGTGTGAATATGCTTACATGGATTATTTGTTGACTGAGAGTTTATGTGAATCATGGATGTGAACGCACGAATACAGATATCACATTGATTTGGAAATGTGAAACGATTGGCAAACACGAAGACACCTCAAGTCTAATAGAATGCAACAACTGCACAATCGACCATCCCATTAACTTTGACGCACACCAAAGTGTCAGCATACATGAACAAGGTGAATCAACCTCATTCACGCATGTCAACGTCCATCGGTTTTCGATGTATTGGATTGCATTCAAAAGTCATTCACTTTCTACAGTTTTGTTGTGTGATGTTGGATTTTGAATGGACTGTGAAATCTGATTTTCCACAGTGATTGCTTCCTAATCAACTAGCGATAATCCTTGTGTTTGCAATAGGGACGAGTGAGTCAGTCGATTTGAGTGACTTTAATGGTTCGTTCTGAAATTATCTGTGAACATGATCCTGATGAGTGGTCGATAATTATTTACACATAATGGAAAACGTATCAGTCACCACTGAAACACCAACTCCAAATGTGTGCTGGCAAATTATATCTACATCTGTTCGAATCACGAGAGTTATTATTGGTGAGAACTGGACAAATTGTGACAGCACATATGCCATTGAGCCACACAAGAAGTTATCAGAGAGAGAGAGTGAGAATGACTGGAGGAGGAACACGAAAACATCAGTAATACAGAAATTAGACTGTTGATGAGTGTAATGATATGACTATGCTAAAATTGTTGTGGTGATACACGTGATGACGTGACACTGTCAAATTCTTTGTATCTGTTATGATTATGTGTGAATGAGTGAAAATTAACTAACTAAATAACTAACTGACTAACCTGGGACCTTGATCGTTGCTGCAGTGATGATTGGCTCATCTGAAACACAGAGGAAAGAAGAGGAGTAATTTGGTGTGATGTGCGTGTTGAAACGGGATGTATTGACAATGGGAGTGATGGAATGAGAAGACTTGATTCGTTGAATGTTGAATGCGTGATGAGTGGTTTGATGTTGTGTGAGTGAGGTGACACAATGCGTGTATGACTGTAAGGTTGTAAGTGGATGTGTGCGTGTCAGTGTGAATATGTGTGTGAATATGCTTACATGGATTATTTGTTGACTGAGAGTTTATGTGAATCATGGATGTGAACGCACGAATACAGATATCACATTGATTTGGAAATGTGAAACGATTGGCAAACACGAAGACACCTCAAGTCTAATAGAATGCAACAACTGCACAATCGACCATCCCATTAACTTTGACGCACACCAAAGTGTCAGCATACATGAACAAGGTGAATCAACCTCATTCACGCATGTCAACGTCCATCGATTTTCGATGTATTGGATTGCATTCAAAAGTCATTCACTTTCTACAGTTTTGTTGTGTGATGTTGGATTTTGAATGGACTGTGAAATCTGATTTTCCACAGTGATTGCTTCCTAATCAACTAGCGATAATCCTTGTGTTTGCAATAGGGACGAGTGAGTCAGTCGGTTTGAGTGACTTTAATGGTTCGTTCTGAAATTATCTGTGAACATGATCCTGATGAGTGGTCGATAATTATTTAAGCATAATGGAAAACGTATCAGTCACCACTGAAACACCAACTCCAAATGTGTGCTGGCAAATTATATCTACATCTGTTCGAATCACGAGTGTTATTCTTGGTGAGAACTGGACAAATTGTGACAGCACATATGCCATTGAGCCACACAAGAAGTTATCAGAGAGAGAGAGTGAGAATGACTGGAGGAGGAACACGAAAACATCAGCAATACAGAAATTAGACTGTTGATGAGTGTAATGATATGACTATGCTAAAATTGTTGTGGTGATACACGTGATGACGTGACACTGTCAAATTCTTTGTATCTGTTATGATTATGTGTGAATGAGTGAAAATTAACTAACTAAATAACTAACTGACTAACCTGGGACCTTGATCGTTGCTGCAGTGATGATTGGCTCATCTGAAACACAGAGGAAAGAAGAGGAGTAATTTGGTGTGATGTGCGTGTTGAAACGGGATGTATTGACAATGGGAGTGATGGAATGAGAAGACTTGATTCGTTGAATGTTGAATGCGTGATGAGTGGTTTGATGTTGTGTGAGTGAGGTGACACAATGCGTGTATGACTGTAAGGTTGTAAGTGGATGTGTGCGTGTCAGTGTGAATATGTGTGTGAATATGCTTACATGGATTATTTGTTGACTGAGAGTTTATGTGAATCATGGATGTGAACGCACGAATACAGATATCACATTGATTTGGAAATGTGAAACGATTGGCAAACACGAAGACACCTCAAGTCTAATAGAATGCAACAACTGCACAATCGACCATCCCATTAACTTTGACGCACACCAAAGTGTCAGCATACATGAACAAGGTGAATCAACCTCATTCACGCATGTCAACGTCCATCGATTTTCGATGTATTGGATTGCATTCAAAAGTCATTCACTTTCTACAGTTTTGTTGTGTGATGTTGGATTTTGAATGGACTGTGAAATCTGATTTTCCACAGTGATTGCTTCCTAATCAACTAGCGATAATCCTTGTGTTTGCAATAGGGACGAGTGAGTCAGTCGGTTTGAGTGACTTTAATGGTTCGTTCTGAAATTATCTGTGAACATGATCCTGATGAGTGGTCGATAATTATTTAAGCATAATGGAAAACGTATCAGTCACCACTGAAACACCAACTCCAAATGTGTGCTGGCAAATTATATCTACATCTGTTCGAATCACGAGTGTTATTCTTGGTGAGAACTGGACAAATTGTGACAGCACATATGCCATTGAGCCACACAAGAAGTTATCAGAGAGAGAGAGTGAGAATGACTGGAGGAGGAACACGAAAACATCAGCAATACAGAAATTAGACTGTTGATGAGTGTAATGATATGACTATGCTAAAATTGTTGTGGTGATACACGTGATGACGTGACACTGTCAAATTCTTTGTATCTGTTATGATTATGTGTGAATGAGTGAAAATTAACTAACTAACTAACTAACTGACTAACCTGGGACCTTGATCGTTGCTGCAGTGATGATTGGCTCATCTGAAACACAGAGGAAAGAAGAGGAGTAATTTGGTGTGATGTGCGTGTTGAAACGGGATGTATTGACAATGGGAGTGATGGAATGAGAAGACTTGATTCGTTGAATGTTGAATGCGTGATGAGTGGTTTGATGTTGTGTGAGTGAGGTGACACAATGCGTGTATGACTGTAAGGTTGTAAGTGGATGTGTGCGTGTCAGTGTGAATATGTGTGTGAATATGCTTACATGGATTATTTGTTGACTGAGAGTTTATGTGAATCATGGATGTGAACGCACGAATACAGATATCACATTGATTTGGAAATGTGAAACGATTGGCAAACACGAAGACACCTCAAGTCTAATAGAATGCAACAACTGCACAATCGACCATCCCATTAACATTGACGCACACCAAAGTGTCAGCATACATGAACAACGTGAATCAACCTCATTCACGCATGTCAACGTCCATCGGTTTTCGATGTATTGGATTGCATTCAAAAGTCATTCACTTTCTACAGTTTTGTTGTGTGATGTTGGATTTTGAATGGACTGTGAAATCTGATTTTCCACAGTGATTGCTTCCTAATCAACTAGCGATAATCCTTGTGTTTGCAATAGGGACGAGTGAGTCAGTCGATTTGAGTGACTTTAATGGTTCGTTCTGAAATTATCTGTGAACATGATCCTGATGAGTGGTCGATAATTATTTACACATAATGGAAAACGTATCAGTCACCACTGAAACACCAACTCCAAATGTGTGCTGGCAAATTATATCTACATCTGTTCGAATCACGAGAGTTATTATTGGTGAGAACTGGACAAATTGTGACAGCACATATGCCATTGAGCCACACAAGAAGTTATCAGAGAGAGAGAGAGTGAGAATGACTGGAGGAGGAACACGAAAACATCAGTAATACAGAAATTAGACTGTTGATGAGTGTAATGATATGACTATGCTAAAATTGTTGTGGTGATACACGTGATGACGTGACACTGTCAAATTCTTTGTATCTGTTATGATTATGTGTGAATGAGTGAAAATTAACTAACTAAATAACTAACTGACTAACCTGGGACCTTGATCGTTGCTGCAGTGATGATTGGCTCATCTGAAACACAGAGGAAAGAAGAGGAGTAATTTGGTGTGATGTGCGTGTTGAAACGGGATGTATTGACAATGGGAGTGATGGAATGAGAAGACTTGATTCGTTGAATGTTGAATGCGTGATGAGTGGTTTGATGTTGTGTGAGTGAGGTGACACAATGCGTGTATGACTGTAAGGTTGTAAGTGGATGTGTGCGTGTCAGTGTGAATATGTGTGTGAATATGCTTACATGGATTATTTGTTGACTGAGAGTTTATGTGAATCATGGATGTGAACGCACGAATACAGATATCACATTGATTTGGAAATGTGAAACGATTGGCAAACACGAAGACACCTCAAGTCTAATAGAATGCAACAACTGCACAATCGACCATCCCATTAACATTGACGCACACCAAAGTGTCAGCATACATGAACAACGTGAATCAACCTCATTCACGCATGTCAACGTCCATCGGTTTTCGATGTATTGGATTGCATTCAAAAGTCATTCACTTTCTACAGTTTTGTTGTGTGATGTTGGATTTTGAATGGACTGTGAAATCTGATTTTCCACAGTGATTGCTTCCTAATCAACTAGCGATAATCCTTGTGTTTGCAATAGGGACGAGTGAGTCAGTCGGTTTGAGTGACTTTAATGGTTCGTTCTGAAATTATCTGTGAACATGATCCTGATGAGTGGTCGATAATTATTTACACATAATGGAAAACGTATCAGTCACCACTGAAACACCAACTCCAAATGTGTGCTGGCAAATTATATCTACATCTGTTCGAATCACGAGAGTTATTATTGGTGAGAACTGGACAAATTGTGACAGCACATATGCCATTGAGCCACACAAGAAGTTATCAGAGAGAGAGAGAGTGAGAATGACTGGAGGAGGAACACGAAAACATCAGCAATACAGAAATTAGACTGTTGATGAGTGTAATGATATGACTATGCTAAAATTGTTGTGGTGATACACGTGATGACGTGACACTGTCAAATTCTTTGTATCTGTTATGATTATGTGTGAATGAGTGAAAATTAACTAACTAAATAACTAACTGACTAACCTGGGACCTTGATCGTTGCTGCAGTGATGATTGGCTCATCTGAAACACAGAGGAAAGAAGAGGAGTAATTTGGTGTGATGTGCGTGTTGAAACGGGATGTATTGACAATGGGAGTGATGGAATGAGAAGACTTGATTCGTTGAATGTTGAATGCGTGATGAGTGGTTTGATGTTGTGTGAGTGAGGTGACACAATGCGTGTATGACTGTAAGGTTGTAAGTGGATGTGTGCGTGTCAGTGTGAATATGTGTGTGAATATGCTTACATGGATTATTTGTTGACTGAGAGTTTATGTGAATCATGGATGTGAACGCACGAATACAGATATCACATTGATTTGGAAATGTGAAACGATTGGCAAACACGAAGACACCTCAAGTCTAATAGAATGCAACAACTGCACAATCGACCATCCCATTAACATTGACGCACACCAAAGTGTCAGCATACATGAACAACGTGAATCAACCTCATTCACGCATGTCAACGTCCATCGGTTTTCGATGTATTGGATTGCATTCAAAAGTCATTCACTTTCTACAGTTTTGTTGTGTGATGTTGGATTTTGAATGGACTGTGAAATCTGATTTTCCACAGTGATTGCTTCCTAATCAACTAGCGATAATCCTTGTGTTTGCAATAGGGACGAGTGAGTCAGTCGGTTTGAGTGACTTTAATGGTTCGTTCTGAAATTATCTGTGAACATGATCCTGATGAGTGGTCGATAATTATTTAAGCATAATGGAAAACGTATCAGTCACCACTGAAACACCAACTCCAAATGTGTGCTGGCAAATTATATCTACATCTGTTCGAATCACGAGTGTTATTCTTGGTGAGAACTGGACAAATTGTGACAGCACATATGCCATTGAGCCACACAAGAAGTTATCAGAGAGAGAGAGTGAGAATGACTGGAGGAGGAACACGAAAACATCAGCAATACAGAAATTAGACTGTTGATGAGTGTAATGATATGACTATGCTAAAATTGTTGTGGTGATACACGTGATGACGTGACACTGTCAAATTCTTTGTATCTGTTATGATTATGTGTGAATGAGTGAAAATTAACTAACTAAATAACTAACTGACTAACCTGGGACCTTGATCGTTGCTGCAGTGATGATTGGCTCATCTGAAACACAGAGGAATTAGGAGGAGTAATTTGGTGTGATGTGCGTGTTGAAACGGGATGTATTGACAATGGGAGTGATGGAATGAGAAGACTTGATTCGTTGAATGTTGAATGCGTGATGAGTGGTTTGATGTTGTGTGAGTGAGGTGACACAATGCGTGTATGACTGTAAGGTTGTAAGTGGATGTGTGCGTGTCAGTGTGAATATGTGTGTGAATATGCTTACATGGATTATTTGTTGACTGAGAGTTTATGTGAATCATGGATGTGAACGCACGAATACAGATATCACATTGATTTGGAAATGTGAAACGATTGGCAAACACGAAGACACCTCAAGTCTAATAGAATGCAACAACTGCACAATCGACCATCCCATTAACTTTGACGCACACCAAAGTGTCAGCATACATGAACAAGGTGAATCAACCTCATTCACGCATGTCAACGTCCATCGATTTTCGATGTATTGGATTGCATTCAAAAGTCATTCACTTTCTACAGTTTTGTTGTGTGATGTTGGATTTTGAATGGACTGTGAAATCTGATTTTCCACAGTGATTGCTTCCTAATCAACTAGCGATAATCCTTGTGTTTGCAATAGGGACGAGTGAGTCAGTCGGTTTGAGTGACTTTAATGGTTCGTTCTGAAATTATCTGTGAACATGATCCTGATGAGTGGTCGATAATTATTTAAGCATAATGGAAAACGTATCAGTCACCACTGAAACACCAACTCCAAATGTGTGCTCGCAAATTATATCTACATCTGTTCGAATCACGAGTGTTATTATTGGTGAGAACTGGACAAATTGTGACAGCACATATGCCATTGAGTCACACAAGAAGTTATCAGAGAGAGAGAGTGAGAATGACTGGAGGAGGAACACGAAAACATCAGCAATACAGAAATTAGACTGTTGATGAGTGTAATGATATGACTATGCTAAAATTGTTGTGGTGATACACGTGATGACGCGACACTGTCAAATTCTTTGTATCTGTTATGATTATGTGTGAATGAGTGAAAATTAACTAACTAACTAACTAACCAACTAACTAACTAACTGACTAACCTGGGACCTTGATCGTTGCTGCAGTGATGATTGGCTCATCTGAAACACAGAGGAAAGAAGAGGAGTAATTTGGTGTGATGTGCGTGTTGAAACGGGATGTATTGACAATGGGAGTGATGGAATGAGAAGACTTGATTCGTTGAATGTTGAATGCGTGATGAGTGGTTCGATGTTGTGTGAGTGAGGTGACACAATGCGTGTATGACTGTAAGGTTGTAAGTGGATGTGTGCGTGTCAGTGTGAATATGTGTGTGAATATGCTTACATGGATTATTTGTTGACTGAGAGTTTATGTGAATCATGGATGTGAACGCACGAATACAGATATCACATTGATTTGGAAATGTGAAACGATTGGCAAACACGAAGACACCTCAAGTCTAATAGAATGCAACAACTGCACAATCGACCATCCCATTAACTTTGACGCACACCAAAGTGTCAGCATACATGAACAAGGTGAATCAACCTCATTCACGCATGTCAACGTCCATCGATTTTCGATGTATTGGATTGCATTCAAAAGTCATTCACTTTCTACAGTTTTGTTGTGTGATGTTGGATTTTGAATGGACTGTGAAATCTGATTTTCCACAGTGATTGCTTCCTAATCAACTAGCGATAATCCTTGTGTTTGCAATAGGGACGAGTGAGTCAGTCGGTTTGAGTGACTTTAATGGTTCGTTCTGAAATTATCTGTGAACATGATCCTGATGAGTGGTCGATAATTATTTACACATAATGGAAAACGTATCAGTCACCACTGAAACACCAACTCCAAATGTGTGCTGGCAAATTATATCTACATCTGTTCGAATCACGAGTGTTATTCTTGGTGAGAACTGGACAAATTGTGACAGCACATATGCCATTGAGCCACACAAGAAGTTATCAGAGAGAGAGAGTGAGAATGACTGGAGGAGGAACACGAAAACATCAGTAATACAGAAATTAGACTGTTGATGAGTGTAATGATATGACTATGCTAAAATTGTTGTGGTGATACACGTGATGACGTGACACTGTCAAATTCTTTGTATCTGTTATGATTATGTGTGAATGAGTGAAAATTAACTAACTAACTAACTAACTGACTAACCTGGGACCTTGATCGTTGCTGCAGTGATGATTGGCTCATCTGAAACACAGAGGAAAGAAGAGGAGTAATTTGGTGTGATGTGCGTGTTGAAACGGGATGTATTGACAATGGGAGTGATGGAATGAGAAGACTTGATTCGTTGAATGTTGAATGCGTGATGAGTGGTTCGATGTTGTGTGAGTGAGGTGACACAATGCGTGTATGACTGTAAGGTTGTAAGTGGATGTGTGCGTGTCAGTGTGAATATGTGTGTGAATATGCTTACATGGATTATTTGTTGACTGAGAGTTTATGTGAATCATGGATGTGAACGCACGAATACAGATATCACATTGATTTGGAAATGTGAAACGATTGGCAAACACGAAGACACCTCAAGTCTAATAGAATGCAACAACTGCACAATCGACCATCCCATTAACTTTGACGCACACCAAAGTGTCAGCATACATGAACAAGGTGAATCAACCTCATTCACGCATGTCAACGTCCATCGGTTTTCGATGTATTGGATTGCATTCAAAAGTCATTCACTTTCTACAGTTTTGTTGTGTGATGTTGGATTTTGAATGGACTGTGAAATCTGATTTTCCACAGTGATTGCTTCCTAATCAACTAGCGATAATCCTTGTGTTTGCAATAGGGACGAGTGAGTCAGTCGGTTTGAGTGACTTTAATGGTTCGTTCTGAAATTATCTGTGAACATGATCCTGATGAGTGGTCGATAATTATTTACGCATAATGGAAAACGTATCAGTAACTAACTAACCAACTAACTAACTAACTGACTAACCTGGGACCTTGATCGTTGCTGCAGTGATGATTGGCTCATCTGAAACACAGAGGAAATAGGAGGAGTAATTTGGTGTGATGTGCGTGTTGAAACGGGATGTATTGACAATGGGAGTGATGGAATAAGAAGACTTGATTCGTTGAATGTTGAATGCGTGATGAGTGGTTCGATGTTGTGTGAGTGAGGTGACACAATGCGTGTATGACTGTAAGGTTGTAAGTGGATGTGTGCGTGTCAGTGTGAATATGTGTGTGAATATGCTTACATGGATTATTTGTTGACTGAGAGTGTATGCTTATCATGTTTGTGAATGCATGACTACAGATATCACATTGATTTGGAAATGTGAAACGACTGAGACACACTTAGACATCTCAAATTTGTTGTAGTGCAACAAATTCGCAATCGATTTTCCTATTAATATCGCCGCACTCTAAATCGAGCGGCACGTGTATCTTTTCATTTTTATTCTGTCTAATTTGTTTTCCATTCTTATATCTCTTTTGACGTTTGCCTCTCTGCACATTTACACTCTCATTTGCTTGTTTCATTTCTAATATTTTGTCAAAGTAATTGCTGTAGTAACTTCTTCATTTGTCTCTTATGTTTCAATCCTCATATCTGTAATTTGCGTCTCCATTTAATTTCCACAGGTTTTATTTTGACAAATTGGTTAATCCTAATTTCGTTATCATCTCATTATTTGAAACTTCTTCTAGACAATATAGACAATATCGCAACATAAATTAGTCACTTCGTATTTTGTTTATATGTGTAAGTTTTTCTGCTTAGTAATTGTGCTATTCAGTAAACGTTAAACTAGACTCACCAGTCTTGTAGCATTTGTGAAGATATATATCTTTGGTTTCTATGAAATGATTAATAATTGATAAACATAGTATAAGTATGAATGCGAAGAAGTCGATAACTAAAGTGGAATCACAACACCATCCTAAATGAATTTAAACAAATAGATCACTACTGAATATGATGAAGAAAGGTGATTATTTCGCTAAGTGGATATGTTCAGCATTGAACGAGCTGTTAAATTATTCAGCGTTCACAATATAAACTTGAACTTAAGCAAACTGTGAAGTGGAAATGAAGGTCTACCGTGTCAGAGACGATGTGCAATGAGGATATTTTATAACATAGATTATCTTGATCTCGGTGATATATGGCTTACAGTGAAAGGCTTTTATAGAAATTGCTTTGATGGAGATTCCATACTGAACTATTACCATCGACTGTAACAAATACTTAGCTATGTACAAATAACAAACCACTGCATACAGATCAAAACATGTTACAGAACGACTTATTGGATAATTGCCTTTCTTTTCGCTGTATGTTGTTAAGCTGTCATTCATATACACCAGTGAATTGTTTGCTGACCAACACTGGTTGTATGCACTCACAGCGTGGAACCATTTTACATTGACACTATAGATAATGAATACATGGACCATGGAACAAGGAAGCTTGCTGATTCAAGCAAGGCATCCACTGAGTTGTTTCTTCCTGAGTTTATTATAACTGATGAATAATGTATGTTAACAATTTCATAAAGTTCCTTTAACAAGCTTATTTTAAATGGTGAAGCTAAAGATTATGAAACTCAAGTACAATTGTTGTTATATTGGTACGCATGTTTTCCGGTTTGAATATCTTCTTACCACGTAATTGATAGGTAACTCCATTGTGGTTCAGGCATGAAATATATAACGTGGTCAGAAGCATGTAGCAGAATATTGACTAACTGCCGTATTGACCTGATACAGGAGAATGACAGTAAACATTTGCTGCAAACATCAGCTGCACATCTGATTTTGTATGATGGATCATGTGAACGTCTTTTACAGAAATTTCATGAGACATTAAACTGTTCCTGATAAACATCACCCACTACTACTGCACATTTAATGTTGAAATAAATAACTAATCACGCATACTTACTGTATTTTCCTGACACTTCATTTATGAACTTATGTTCACCTGTAACAAATAAATTACCAAAACATTAGGCTACTCGTTCAAATGAAAATGTTAATTTGTTTCGGAGGAACATCTCTACAAAAATTATTCTATGTATACAATGCACCAAATGCTATATTAAACTGCTTTATCTTCATCATAACCTGCCGATGCTGTCGAAATGTCGGTGAAAACTAATATGCTATATATGTTGATCATATACTTGTAAATTGGCTAACTTGGCTTAGATGATTAGCAAACTTGTTGGCGAATATTATATCACACTAATCATCACGATATCATGAAACAAGATGTTGGTGCACAAGTTAGTTGATCAATATTCATGTTGATCAGTTTGTCTGAGCCGCTGATGGTTCATTTCGTGATCGGATGTGTAAATTTTAATCCACAAGTCCTTAATTCTAATTGATGCAGTGTCATCTGAACTTATCATTCGAAAGGATTCACTAGTATGTGTCCACTGGATTTTCCGATGTACTTGGTATTTTTATTGTTCACTTACAATTTGCTAAATATTGATTTAATAACTAAGTGATTTCTTCCAGCTGGAGAAGTGATAAGAAATAGGGAAATCGCTTATTTGCATCACGAGACAATCTCTAACTTTCAATACTAAAGTGAAACGTAAAAAAGGATGGCTAAAAAACACACTGAGTCGGGAATCTGAAGCAGATATGAAAAGAATGAATAAGAACTGGAGAGAACTTAAAAGAATTGCCCTGTACAGAGTTGGATGGAAAATGCTTGTGAGTGGACCATGCCCCTCCATGACAGGTAACCAGCGTAAGTAAGTAAGTAAGTAAGTAATTGTCTATGACTATATTCCCTAATGTTAAAAATTTCTCAAAGATTTATAAAAGTTTATTTCGTGAAAAAGATACAGGTTTTATGTTAATCATTATAAACGTATTTTGAATACTTACATTTGACTACTGAAATAATCATGAAAAGAAAATCATTTGTTAAACATAGCTAATCCATCGTGAAAGGAAATGCATTTCTGTTAATGCTTCTGATACATCATAATTTTGTTTAAATGGTACGCGATGAATCAGTAGTCATTTAGTACAAACTAATTTGTACTGCGTTGAAGCCACAGCTATACATGTCTGGTCATTAAGATTGTGCGAATGCTACGACTAAGTTGTTATGGTTTAACTCAGTCGATATTTCTGCTGTGAATACTCAAAGATTTAGGGGTACCTACACTGATGTTTTGAATTCCATCAAAACTATAAGGAAGATATGAAGGCAACATGTGAATAAAAATGAATTCACATTCATAGATTCTATTGCCTCTCGGGAAAACATAAAATTATTGTTGAAACGGCTAACGAGAATAAAGTCGAAGCCTGCAAAGACTCTGGAGAGGCTGAAGAGTTTCATCCAACTAAAACGCAATGGAGTTTCTAACAATATCAACGTGGCATGCTGCTATCGGTCAGTAGCATAAATACCCATGATTTTCTGTACACTTTGATTGTTGTCCAACAAGCATATTCTCCGGTCTTTTGTTTCCTTATTTCCGACTTAAAGAGATCTCGATTTCGGGTACTCAAGTCATACGCGATATATTAAGATTCTAAGATCCAGATATAACAACTACAATGGTTATTATACTGTTTCAGTACATTGACTAATTAATTATGGACGTTATTATCCCGAGTACCCATTGGTCGAAAATTGAATTTGAACTACAATCAATATAAATCATATATGCCAACAGTATCTGTTGAGTCGGCTTCCGGAGAACTCTAACAGAGCCTCCAGAGGCTCATAAAGAGCCCCAACCAATCAGCAATTATTTAGAAGTTGTGTGAAGTTATGTTACTAAAATAACGAGATCCTGATTGACTGATTAACACACTGCTACTATGTTTAGCAGTATTCTAGAACTTTCGGTAAAACTCAAGGTCTCTCAAATTACTATAAAATCCCTGTGTTTTCTGTACATAAATGAACCCTGTAGTAAAGTGCTTCCCAAACACTTTGTGCCTTTTCTCTAGACTTCAACTCGCGGTGTATAGTTCTAGCTCGAGGTACGGAACTAGCTTAGGGAAGCGAATATAGCGTTCACAATCGGCCAGACGTAAAAGTATCTAAGTCATATCAGAAAGTTCAGTCTGTTTCAGTATTTGCGTTTGGTTTCCAATTCAACTCATATTTATCTCACTATAGGTCTATCAGTTCTCATCATAGATTATCAAAGTATAAAGATTTCTGTAGGGTTATTACGTAGAAATAATAAAGTGTCAGGAGATTTACTTACGTGATAAACTTGAATTCAGAAGAATTACGAACGTTATGATAATATTCTTTAACAGAGACATTTGATTCATTTGATTATTGCGTTGTCTAACCAAAGTATAACTCAAGTATTGGTGTTTAGACGGAAAGCAGTCTGCTAATATATATTACTTATTATTCAATTTGACCCAAGTGTTTATTGGTCACGTTAAAATGTTAAGTATGTTGTTTTCAAAATAAACTTAAAATTATTTTATATAAGATAAGAGAACTATTACGTTCTTATGGTCCGTCAAATTGTTGTTAGACACATTTGCCAACCCGAACATTGATCTATTTGACTTTGACTCTGTTTCAAACCAACGGCTTGTTTACCAGCACAAGCAACCTGTAGTCGACTCATGAGTACTTTTTGGTTCTTCTCATCTAGCCTTGTTCGTTTGAGACCAGAACATAATCTGTGTCAATCATGTATTTCAGATTTACGCAGTTCATGGACAATCAAATCAGACCACATCATG
Source organism: Schistosoma mansoni (assembly GCF_000237925.1). NCBI lineage: Eukaryota > Metazoa > Platyhelminthes > Trematoda > Strigeidida > Schistosomatidae > Schistosoma > Schistosoma mansoni. The sequence goes on from NC_031496.1 coordinate 819,769, forward strand.
CCATAAAGTAGAATGATACAAATGTACATGTTCAGGCCGAAAAGAACTAACAGTGTGAGAGACTAACTCATAATTTCCAGCTAACTTCAGAATATTAAATAGTATAATAGTATTCAATAGGTCAAATGAAAGATTATAATAAAGGTGATATGAATATAGATTTCATATTATTGACTTCGCAGTTATGCAATAGGAATATGTGTAATAATGGTCTATGAATAATTTCCAGTAGCTACTATTCATTTGTCTTTTGTTAAGATATGGAAATATCCATGATAATAAGTTTTATAGAAGTATGAATGTTAGTATTGTACTTCAGGGAAAATAAAGCTTAGAGCACATGTATAAATAATAAGTCAACAACATACGTTTAGCCACGCAACTCATCATTATAAAATTTGAATAAGGTTGATTGTGTACCCAAACTATTATAGCCGCAACACTAATATTTCTATCATTGGTAATGCCAGCTTATTAACTGAGAATAATTTAACGACTGAAAGTCTTTCTATGTGTATTAATTCCTGTTGATAAGTCTGTTGTCCAATTAAGTAATCACCACATAACTTGACATTGTTGAATTCAACCTCTAGCAAGATGATGCCCATCACAAGTAACAAACAAAAGTGACGTATTACTTTTGTACTACGAAACGAGTGATAAAGTGAGAAATATCAATTTATATGTGATGACAGTTTCAATCCTTCAAGTGGTGGCATATTGCATCGTGTGTCGATAGCCTAAACATCATCATCAAAATAAAAAAGGCTGAGGAGATTGGATAGTGGCTGACAATGAAACCTAAATTGCGCGTCAATTAGATGTAGATGGACACAAGTATTGATGTTTATTACGAAATCGGAACTCAATAATTCTCACTTGGCCGAAATTATTATCAAAGTTATTGCGATTCCTGGCCACTACAGGTAAGACTGTAAAAGTATGATAATAAATATTTCGTAAGGAGTAATCGGTCTAATCATATTCGAATGTGCGCGCTCACGTAATTGAAAATTCGATTTGTTGATTGTAATATTTCATTATTTCACTCTCCACCGTGCATTGCTCTCATCTAATTAATGCGATCCCAACTAGCTTAATCTGTTTGATAACTTAATAAAATTAACACTTCTTCATTATCTCATTTTAAAAACGAAAATCTGTCGGTTTGTTTCATTGATGCGAAATACAGAATTGTAACAAAAGTTGCATCCTTCACATTTGAACATTATATGATGGAATTGCTTGATAATTGACGGTGAAAGGAAAAGTGGTCAACAGTTTCCCTCAGATCGTGTAGCAATGGGATTCAATTTGTTCGTTTTATGATTATTGAAGTTGTCAGTTATCATGGTATTAGAAATTCGCTAACATATTCACAGTTTTATAATATACTTCCATGGACCAAAGCAGTTTTACATTGGTTTTCAAAATAACCGAACACCAAACAGTTCACTCCGGTTTCTCAGGAGAGACAGACATCACAAACGCTTCACATTTATAACCAGAATAGTACAATTCAATCCCGGCTCACAGGAAAACCACACACAATAAAAAATTAACGTTTCTGTCTGAATAATACAGCTTCAACCTGTGGCGCAACCACATAGGTAACAAGCACCTTGGTGGACCATTGTCATCATTCACATACGTATTCACACAACATGTATACGTATTCCCATCATTGATCACGTCATTCAATAATGCACAGCCTGAACAGGCAAAAGTTTGCAACAGTCAAACTCATTACTGTTGGTACTGGCGACATGCCTTACAATATTCCAATGAAAGACTTGAGTATGTTCAAGAATAAACAGTCACTATGAGAATACCATTTTTTTCAATGATGTATTTAATTAAGACTGAACGTATACTGAGTTGAATGTGAGTGAATAGCTAAAAGTTTATACTTTCGTTAATCAATAATTACTTAAGAGAAATACGTAAATAACACTAGTATTGAGATTATTTTCGAAAATAATAATGCGTAATAAGATGGAGGTGTTTTATCATCATCCAATATAATTGTTAACCATAACCAAAGTATGAATAACTCTCATATCACAATCTCAAATATGTTACTACAACCAGTGGGAAACAATGAAAATATGTTTACCTGGCCAAAAACAAATATGCAAATGAAACATTAAGGCACTATCATTTTTTAAGACAAGATCATCGATGAATGAGAAGATTTATATTCATCATTTAACCTTAAAGGGGAGATCGAAAATTTTGGACCACGCTTATTTAAGTTGTGTGATTGAAAACATCCGCTGAAAGGAATATATATTTGATTATTCAGAATGTTTGTTTACGTTTTGTAAAACTTTGTCATTAGCTCATCTAAGTGATTGTTATCTTTATCTCATCCATAATAAATGTTGATGAAGTATCTTGGCAACGTGGAAGAGCAATATCATAATAAAAGTAGGCCGAGGTTTAATCGGAACAATCATTAAGCAAACCTGTTATGTGGTTGCACAGATGTAAATTTATAATATTGATCAGCACAAATGTCTTCTTCAAAAGTTTGAAACATCTTGTTGCTGATTGTCACGAATATGACGGGTCAGGATACACACTGATACGTCTTTCATGCAAGATCTTTTAGATTAGGTAGCCACATCATGACAAATCCACAATTTTAGGACTAAGTCTGTTATTATGCTAGCACTAATTCTGAAATATACCATCATTCTACAAATTCACAATTTTTAACTCTTGACCTCTATATTTATTATTATTATTTATTTAAACACATATATATTGCTACAAAAGGGCACCAGGTACATATGCGCCACACAAAATAATGAAAGTAGGAAGAGAAGGGATGAAAAGATAAGGCGAACTTAAATGTACAACCAGAAGAGCTCTCTCAGTTAGAATAGTAATAGCCACTCTTTATGTAGAAAGTAAAAGAAGGTTGCAGCAGGCTCGCCACTGGCTTCTATTCTGAGCCATATCCGATAACGTCTCTAGCCACTGTGTTGCACCATCTCTCGGACCCCAGCCACGGAGTCGTGAAGGACCAACAGAAGCTAGCCCTTTGCAGCTTTCTTTCATGCCACGACACCATGTCATACACTGACCTCCTCTCCGCTTTTTCCAACCAGTCCCAGGGTCGGCAAATAATGCACGACGTGGAATTCTCTGGGACGACATTCGTAAAACATGTCCAAGCCACCGAAGTCGGTGTTTCAAGATGGTGACACCAATTGAATTTTCGTCTCTGCGCCCGAACACACGATGCCGAACCTCTGCATTACTAACATGGTGTTGCCACTGAATGTCAGCAATCCTTCGGAGACAACGATGATCGAACACAGAGAGACGTCTAACATCCTCAACTCGGAGAGGCCAGGTTTCACAAGCATAGAGCAAAACTGCTCTCACCGACGCGTTGTAGATCCGACCTTTTACAGCCAGACTAACATCACGAAGGCGCCAAAGATGGCCCAGGTTGGCATAAGCCGCTCTGGCTTTCATTATACGTGCATCAATCTCATCACTCACGCCACCACCAGCACTTATATAGCTACCTAGATACACAAACTTCTCAACTACTTCAATCTGCTCACCATCTAGGGTGAGTGCAGGATGAGAATCCTGCCAGTCTTGTAGGAGTACTTTGCACTTGGAGGGTGCAAAGCACATGCCGTACCTGCGGACACTGATTGCCAACTGATTGAGTGCTGATTGCATGCCTTTGGCATTATCGCACAGTAAGACAATATCATCCGCATACTCAAGATCGAGAAGTCGTTCTCCGGGCAACATATACACACCGCCATTACTTACATCCATCAGAGCTGTTTCCAGGATGTCGTCGATGGCAAAGTTGAAGAGGAATGGTGAGATCGGGCAACCCTGTCTAACCCCACTGCTCGAATGGAACAATAGAGAAAGGTGGTTGTTTGCCCTCACTCTGCCTGAGGTGTTCGTATACAGGGCCTTTAAGATGTTAATGAACTTCTCAGGCACACCCATCTTCAATAGACAATCCCAGAGAACAGTCCTGTCCAACGAATCGCAGGCCGCCCTGATATCAAGAAACACTACGATTGTTGGCCTGCGATAAGTATGACGGTGTTCTAACATTTGGCGGAGGGTGAAGATGTGATCAATGCATCCTCGACCAGAACGAAAACCAGCCTGCTCCTCGCGAGTCAATCGTTCTCGGGTTTTAAACAACCTACGAAGAATGACAGAAGCCAATAGTTTGGACGCAATCGGAAGTAGACTTATCCCCCGATAGTTATTACAGGAACAACGTGAACCCTTTTTAAAGATAGGGACGACTATTGACTCATTCCATGATGTTGGAACACTTTCTTGCTCCCAAACCTTTCCAAACAACACAGTCAATTCCTTAGTCAGAAAGTCACCACCATCTTTAAAAAGAGCCGGACGTAAGTCATCTGGGCCAGGTGATTTGCAACGTTTCAAGAGTTGGAGTTCCTTGCGGACTTCCGCCTCGTTTGGTGGATCAGTCGTCACCGGCCATGGGGGGCAGGACAAACTGGTTGATGTTGCCGGAACAGCAGGCCAGTTGAACTGCCCTTCGAAAAGTTCCGCCCATCGTCCAAGACGTCGACAGATGTTAGTGATAGGCATCCCGTCATCCTCGTAGATTGTTTCACTCACACCAGACTTCTTGCTGCCAGTGGCTCGGATGAGTTGGAAGAGCTAAGGCAGTTACCAGATGCAGCTGCTGCTTCCATCTCATTAGCACGCTCCGACCACATCGGCCACCTAAACGACTCTCTTCTGTGCCTAGACGCCCGACCTGTGCATTCAAGTCTCCGCCTAGTATACATTATCTGTCAAACGCGCTTTCTGGAGAAGAACTGTTAACTGGTGGTAAAACTCATCCTTGATTGCATCCGGGCTGCAATCTGTCGGGGCATAGGCGGAGATGACGAAAAGACACCGTTTCTCACGCCGGTTTCTTCTCACTTTGATGGAACTTTCTAATCTGCATAAGTTGAAAAGTAAGGTTACACAA
>NC_031496.1:824976-827339 GCF_000237925.1 Schistosoma mansoni
AACGAAAAGACACCGTTTCTCACGCCGATTTCTTTTCACTTTGATGGAACTTTCTAATCTAACAGCACATAACCGACTGTTAATGGGGATCCAATCGATTAGTGCTGCCTCAGCCCTAGCGCTTAGTGCGACACCAACGCCAGCAAGACCAGACGAAGATGCCACAGGGTCCCCGGATAAGCGCACGTGTAACAAGCTTTTCGAGGCGACAGATGGAGAGCGGATTTGTAGTACTTCACTAGAGTCTTGAATACGGGTCTCGGATAGACAACAAACATCAACATTAAGACCTTCCAAAGACATAGCCAGCCCTATCTGTTGTCTGATATGCATTAGTGTGCGAACGTTGAAGGAAGCCAGCTTGAACGGCGTACGTGGTTTCAGAAAGACTGCTTCAGTATTCATTATCGGTGGAAGCATTCACTTTCAACCAGACAGTGACTGGAGATTGTTTAGATAGGACAGAGTTTCCACCATGGGCGAGCTGCTGCATAAGTTGAAAAGTAAGGTTACACAAATTGGGGATAAAAGGGGGTGAGTTAGCGATATGGTAAATAATAATAATAATAATGTAAATTGTCTTGCTTTTAGTATGAGCAGGGATATTATCGTCAATAGAGTTCATCATTTCATTCATTTGTGTGTGGGCTGTGATACTGCCCGGGTGCCCAAACCGAAGCAGGTGGTTTTCTTAGGGGACCACACCCGAGCCTTTGACCTAAAGGTCTGATCCACAAGGCAGTGGAGCATCGTGAGGAGATGCAGTCCCATGGTTGCCGTTGACCAATGACAGGTTCTTCCGCCATTCGTTCCATCAGGATACTGGAGCCCATGTGCACCATTGGTTTGGAATCAGGGTTTTCCAACTCCCCTAGGTGGACCCTCCGTGTCCACCAACCCGGTTATAGCGCCGGACATTCGCTTTTCGTCCTCTCACTTTCGTAAACAGCACCCCCGCCGCGAGAAGGCAGTGAGTAGGACTTGTGTGGCAGAGGCTATATATTCGCTGGCCATGTGCGAGCATTTGGAGAGGGAGAGTAGACTCTCCCCACTCTCGGCCGTACCAGGGCGTTTGGGGGCTGACCTCTACATAATCATGATGAGAAAATTGATCTATATATCTGATCGTGTTGTTCAGTTATTGTGTTGGACATCTATAGACTACATGTTAAATCTAGTTGATAAACCTTTCATTCCTTCGTAAATGTTTATTGTTACTTGAGGAATGATAGGAGCGAATTCATGTAGTTACTCAGTATGACAAAATCAGTGTGTTTATTTTTAGTAAAACTTCATAATGACAACGCAAATGCTTTGAGTAGAATTTAGAATGTGAATTAATTTACCAGTTCAGTGACCACCACTTTTAATTGTACTGAAATCCTTTCCTATAGTACTTTACATCCGTATAATTTGCATTATTTGGACACTCTAACATAATCAGCTTTTGATGGAACTCCTGTCCTACTGATTGTCATCAAAGAATTAAATTGAAGTAAGACAACCTAATAACTGATAATGAACAGTAGTCTTTTAACTAGGTTACAGGTTCTTCCCTTATTCGGTTGACGACGAAAGCCCTTACGTCCTTATGCAAACTGACAGGTACTCAGAGAAATGTAGAAGTTCAAAAGTATTGTTTACGGAAAAATATAAACGTGGATTGACTGACATAAAAGATAATATTGCTTGGAAGTTTACATCCTACTCGTAGTGAAGCTAAGGGTATGATGAGCAGTAATTCAATAATATTGAGTATGCTCACATTGGTACCGTTATAGTTAGTGCAGTGTTTTCAATGTCCTCCAATTTTATAAATGTACACGTTATAAAAAAGCTTGCCCTTGAGTCGTTTGCGAGTTCCTGTGCTTTCATCTCTTATATCTCATTAACATAGGTATATATACTAATATCCTTGAACATTGAACTGTGTTGTTTCAACTATTTTCAACAAGAAAATAGTTGAAACAACACAGTTCAATGTTCAAGGATATTAGTATATATACCTATGTTAATGAGATATAAGAGATGAAAGCACAGGAACTCGCAAACGACTCAAGGGCAAGCTTTTTTATAACGTGTACATTTATAAAATTGGAGGACATTGAAAACAGTGCACTAACTATAACGGTACCAATGTGAGCATACTCAATATTATTGAATTACTGCTCATCATACCCTTAGCTTCACTACGAGTAGGATGTAAACTTCCAAGCAATATTATCTTTTATGTCAGTCAATCCACGTTTATATTTTTCCGTAAACAATACTTTTGAACTTCTACATTTCTCTGAGTACCTGTCAGTTTGCATAAGGACGTAAGGGCTATCGTCGTCAACCGAATAAGGGAAGAACCTGTAACC
>NC_031496.1:827539-831461 GCF_000237925.1 Schistosoma mansoni
GGAAAACCTGGAAGCACTGGATGCCGGCTCAGTGGTCTATCGGTTAAAGGCTCTGGTTCGAGACTGGTAGGTCCTGGGTTTGAATCTCGCGAGTGCGGGATCGTGGATGCGCACTGCTGAGGAATCCCATAATAGGACAAAACGGCCATCCAGTGCTTCCAGGTTTTCCATGGTGGTCTAGCTTCAATTGACTCATGATCTCAACTCCATAAAATTACTAAAATCTCCACAAAACCCCTTTTGATATTTTCTTGTTTGTTAAATTCAATGTTACTTTCTTGACATGAACAGAATAATCAAGTTCTAAACTACTCACGACGTAGCAGGTTTATTGACATTATTGAATGCTATAGCTAGCACAATGGAATAAGTTAAACGATGAGAAAAAAGTCCAAAACATCTTCCTAATGATAGAGAAAGATTCATGAATATTCCTAAACGCCACAACCAGGAAACAAACCTAGAAGCTTCAATTCTCGTGTTCGAAGATTTACATTTAGACCAACAAGCTGGGAACAAACAATAATAATAATAATAATATATTCTGAAAATAATATTTACAGAATTCACACCAGTTTACAGGCATGATCAGATTGTTATAAAAATCAACATTTAATGTAGAGAATAAACATGAATTATAAGAAAGTTTTATGTTTGCTGGTTTAGTAATTGATTAGTAGTTTATATATGGCATATATCACGGCAAGCCTATGGAACACCATAGAACTTGTCATTTTTTCTTAACTGGATAGCCTGATGATTAATCAACGTTGTTCTTTAAGGTTATTTCCAGTGCCAGAGCGAGTTATTATTAATTATCTACAACTAGAGAAAGTAAGATTAAAGCAAAGAGCACGGAACAACAAAACAATGATAGCAAGTAAGAGGTTAAACACTTAAAGTTCCGATAATCTCACTTGTGGAGTAAGATACACTTGCAGGCGCTAGAGCATTTAATGCATTTTCAGAGGAGCAAAAAGCATTAATTGAGCGAACAAACAATGGGAAAGAGTTTAACATACGGATAGTTTGGGGTAAATTATTCCAGAGCCTAGAAAACTTACAGGTAAAGTAATTCATATAGAAAGAAGATCTAGAACATGTTTGTTTCGCTAAAGACAAGGAGTTACGAATGTCGTAATGTGGAGCTTTAGCATATTGAATCGCCTGACTGGATGTGAAGGAGAGTTTGTTAAGTATTTTGAAAAAGAAGATAAGGTTAAGTTTGAGTCTCCTCATCCATAAAGGGTCAAGCCCTAGTTTACTACACCTCGAATTATATGTCAAGACACTATCAGTTCCAAGAGTACGAAGTGTAAATCGTCTCTGTACTGATTCCAGTCTTAATTTATCCTTTATGCGCGTGCTACTAAGGAGAAACGCGCAGTATTCGAGTAGTGGTCGAACACAGACTTTGTACATTAGAATACGAGATTCGCTGTTATGAAGGTTTCCAGTAATGAAACCTATAAGGCGTTGAGACTTGGATGTTTGTTTCATTATCTGTTCAGTAAACGACAAGTCATCGGAGTATTTAAGTCCTAGATCTACTACTGAGTGTAACCTAGATAACATTTCTCCATTTATGGTAAGATTGAGGTTGAGTGATGTATCACCGAAGCATAACCATCCACATTTAGCTGTATTGAGCTCCAGTTGCCATTTCGAGCACCACTGTGCTACCTTGTTAAGCTCCGTGCTGATACAATTTTGAATATTGCTCAGCTTATGTGGAGAAAATGAGTACACCACCTTAAGATCGTCTGCATACAAAAGGGACTTACCCACACTAAAACACTCACAAATCTCATTAATGAAAACTAAAAAGAGCAAAGGACCTAAGACACTACCCTGAATTACCCCACTTCTAACAGGGACTGAGTTCGACAATGAAGAGTTGATTTTAACTATTTGATGTCGATTGCTGAGGAAGGAATCAAATCAGGCTAGTAACGGGTTTTGGACCCCATAAGATGCGAGTCCACCTATGAGAAGTTCGTGCTTGACCATGTCGAAGGCCTTAGAAATGTCCAGGTATAGCACTAATACTAGATATCCTTGCCTACGAAGCGAATAGACTAAATTGAAGAAGTCAAAATGACATGTCATACAAGATCGATTTTTAAGAAATCCATGTTGCGAATCATCAATAAATTGTTCAGTAAATAAACAGTCGGATAGTTCGTCACTAATCAATTTTTCCATAATCCTAGAGATAACTGGAGTAATATTTATTGGCCGATAGTTGTTCATGTTATCTCCGGATTTGTATCGTGGTATGATGTACGCGGTTTTCCAACAGTCAGGATAAGAGCCTGATTCCATAGAGAGAGTAAACAGCTTAAGGATAAGAAGTGGAATATCTGGACCACCATATTTGTAGAGAAATGATGCAATCCCGTCTGCTCCGTGACCTCTCGAAACCTTGAGGTTATTTAAGGCCTTACTAATTTTAGACATGTGAAGGAGATAGATTTTATTTAATTACCAGTCATGCATAGAACTCTTGAAACAGAGCCATTTAAGGATTCTTTGCCATTTGCAAAATTACCACTGAAAAGGTCTGCTATAGTTTTTGGGTCATATATAAAACTATTATTATGCAGGATGCATGGTATATCAACATTTTGAGTTGAATTATAGCGTTTATTGTAAATGTGGATTAAGTTTTGCACTTTTGAGCTAGTACTTAGTGCTAATAGCTCTTCATCGATGGCTTTTAACCTATGTTTCTCTTTTATTTGGTGAAAAATTATTGTTATTTGTGTGACTGCCGTGAAGTCGTTAGATTTAAAATAACGTTTCTTTAGGCATCTTAGTTTATTACGATATTTAGCTGGTAAATATAATTCGTAATGTTTACTAATCCTGTAAGTCTTAATTAGTGCACAGGAGTCTCGACAACAGTTAACAATCAAATATAATACGTTGATGGCATCTGTCAGACTATTACATGAGAAGAATTCATCACAGTCTGAGAGTTTGATCAGTGAGCGCAAGAGGTCCCAGTCTGCATGCTTATAGTCTCTATAATTGCAGGTTCTTTGAATTGGTCGGTTGTAGGAGGGATAGATGGGGAGGGCACAGGCTACTATCCTATGATCACTGCTTTCAAACTCGTTGTATACTTGTACAGATAGGGGAATGATATCTCTACTAAATATTAGATCAAGTGTATTATCATCCCTTGTTGGGGTACGAACCCACTGTGACCAGCAGTACAGATTAAGGATTGATAAAAATTCATCATTGCTTGACTGACAGCTACCGGTACTCCAGTTAATCCCAGGATAATTGAAATCACCAGTGATAATCTTAGCGCTGAAGTTTAGAGTAGATGCGTGTATAAATGCATTGATTATACGATCATTCAAATTATCAGTACTATCAGGAGCTCTATATATACAACCTAGGAGTAGACTATGGTTTAGGGTATTGATTGATATCCAGATCGATTCTGGTAAACTATTCAAGATACTATCTTCAACTTTGTTAGTTGTTAAGGTATCCAAAGCAAATATAAGACAACCGCCTCCTCGCTTAGTTTTTCTGTCACAACGATAGAGTCGATAGTTCTGGATATTTAATTCGGAAACGGCCACTGCTGGATAACACCACGTTTCAGTGATAAGTATAAGAGAACGCTTGGCTAGTAAGGCTAAGGTTCTCAAGGCTGAGATTTTGTCCAGAAGTGAACGTGCGTTAATGAGTAATAAGTTTAAAAAGGGAGTGTGTGGTGTAAAAAAACCGAGAGCATCCTTATCGATGGTATGAGTTCTAGCTATGCCTGGACTATGGTTTGATGTGTTTGCCGGATCGCATGGGCTATAGCATGAGCGAACTGTAGTGCTAGTGGAACAAGTGATTTCTGGAGGCCGGAAAAGAACCCTTATTTTGGTAAGGTTGAATAATTTGTTGTACT
>NC_031496.1:831661-845906 GCF_000237925.1 Schistosoma mansoni
CGCTTGACCATGATTACGCCAAGCTATTTAGGTGAGACTATAGAATACTCAAGCTTGCATGCCTGCAGGTCGACTCTAGAGGATCCCACTTGTACTTGTTTTGGTGGACAATTAAGACAGGTGCCTGCATGTTGGGGTTGCGTTGATGGTGCATAACCTAGTATACCATCTTCTCCACTGCGAGAGTGATGATAAGAGTTACATCTTGAAGGTTTATTATTTATTACATATGGTGGAAACCATGGGGCACGTTGGTTTATTGCCGTCTGTCTAATAGTAGGCCTGCTTGCATGATGGTTGTAGTGGCCGTCTTGTGTAACGTTTGAACGAAACGTGTCTTTATAACCTTCCTTACGATGAGTAGGGTAAAGCATAGTTTCAGAAATTATACTTTTGTTTGGTAAAGCCGTTGAAATATTTTTGGTAATCGGTTTAGAACTAGAGGGTTTTTTATTTACTTTCTTCTTAATCGGTATATCCTTTTTAGGTTTAGCAGTGTTTTTATGAGCCTTCACAATAGAATCAGGTGAACGATCCTTGACTTCCGATATTACACTGGAAAGAATGACATTAGAGTCTCCATCAGATATGTCCTGGTTATCTAGGGCCACTAGGGGTATGAGAGGCAAACTAACACACTGCATTGGTATATCAGTACACTGACTAACATGAGATAAATTAGCTGAACCAGTGGGTTCAGCTGCTGGCGCGATCACATTTGTTGGGACCTCAACAATGTTATTTTCGTTTATGGTACGCTTTTGTGTTAATCTTTGATTGGTGGTTTTGTCTGAGACTATACGAGCGTTTTTAAACTTCGTATGCGCACAGACTAGCTGTTCAGATTCTATCAAACGTTCCGCTAATAAATGGGAATCGAATCTAAACAGGATAGGGCACGAGTATTTTTGATGCTTTTTGTTAAGTCGGATACAATGGCATGGACTGTCCTGGAGGTTAGCTGCCTTTAGTGTCGAGTTTCTTACAGTTTTAATGGCAACTTTGTCAGGTATATTACATATAATCACGTTATTTCGTGAGATTATTCGCTTGGTGACTTCGCTAGCTATCGAGTTAATAACGGATTTTACTTTGATCCTGTCTTCGAGTTCAGAAGTAACTATATCGTTTGACAACAGCAGTCGAAGGTGGTGACAGTGTCTTCAGTTCTAGTTTAAGATCATCATGCTTCAATAAAGAGCCCGCAAGTGACTCCACTTTAGAACGCATATCACTTAATTGCTTATAGACAGCGGCTAATTCGCTCTTAATAAGATCGATACCATCTGTTCGTGACTTAGAACTCATTATTCACTTTGACATAGAGTCATCCAGCAACATGTGTGGAATGAGTCCACTCCCACTATTATCTGGTGCAACAGGAGTAGCAGAGCATGGGGTATATGTAAGACCAGAGTTGTTAATATCTGAAGAAATAGGACTTTTTCGAGCACGTTTTTGTGTCAGTCGAACCATTTTTCTTCAAGGGTTAATTGAATGTTATTATTGATTTATAAACTAGGGTTTAACGATATAAAAGCACTTTATAATAAATACCATGTCAGTGTAACGCAAATTTCAAACGATTCTAATCACCAATTCCAATCAGTTAGCATAAAGATGCTGTGAACTTCAAATGTCATTTGCACAAAACAGTCAATCAACTAATATTCTGGCTGCCTGACGATGACTGCCTCTCAACGGAACTCTAGCATTCAATTGTTGACAAAAGTAACTAATAAAAGACAATTCATCATCATAGTATCGATGGTTTGTGGTATATGCGTATATTCTCGAAGGGATTAAAATTACTCATGATAATCAGTGAGTGGTAACTCAAAAGTGGAGTTACTTGTCGCTTGAGGTAAAACCTGAAATTTCTGAGTTCAACCCTTGGTCGATTCACAAATGCGCAATACGGAGCTTTCATTCACTTGAACGGAACAACTTTTAAGTGGTTCCTGGTTCTCAAATGGTTGGTTAACCCACAACAGTCATAGATGTTATTCATAATGGCAAGACATCTATGTTGGAACGTGAGCTAGGTATAAGTCACAAAAAACCTGAAAATTCATTGAAATTCGACCCGTCTAAAGAAATCACTATATATGGTGATACTTCAGAAATCATACTTTCAGTATTGTTTATGATCATGAGATTTGGAAAGATAAGAAATTGGCACATTATCAAGACAAAGAATTATTTATTCAGATATCTGCTAGCAGACTTATCATAATGAGATAGGTGTATTGAATAAACCTTTATCTAATATGCTGTCTACAATGGTCGGTGTTCTTTGATGATGGTCTTTAGTGAAGAATATTTTGCTAAATTATTATCAAACGACCTATTGATAGAAAAAAAATGTTTACAATTACGAACAGTCTGGTTTTCTTCGTGGTGGTTAACAACAACGAATATTATGTCTCAGAAGAGTAGCATATTGTGTTAGCCAAATAAGATAATATTGTATAGAGGAGCTTTCTCATTCTAGTATGTGATTCGTCAGAAGAATACGTCTGTGACTCCAAAGAAGGTCGAACATAGAACCTACATGTCCCAACACAAACGACTAATAATTCCATTATTCAGACGATATTCAATTGTCATAACACTTCCAATCGAAAAACGATTGGTTGGTTGCAGAAAAAGACTCATCATTCCTGGTATGTATATTCGATGCTCCATTAAACTACTCATTATATAAACTTGTAGTGACCTGCTTTTCCCGACGAGAACACTATTGGAATAATGAAAACAATTATTATTATTATAACCAATAATACCAGTGATTGTTTTATCGTACTTGTTGTTGTTTAACTGTATCAAAGTCCATTTTCGTATGGTCATCCGCCTTGTTTGGTTCAAACTTTCTTACGCTCTGTCTTTATTGCCTGTGATCTTTGGCACGTCTCGGTATTCTTTTGATATCACGAGATCGCCAATAAATATACTCTATCTGGACTAATTATAGTCTTCTGGTTTGTGAGTTATCGAGGGAACCAAGTCGTTTTTTGGGCGCGTAATCTCATTGTAGTGGTGGTCATAGTCAAACGCGCCTCGACTCCATCTACAAACTAAAACACTTCGATTTTCTCATCACTGATTTATCTGTAGGCGGATCCTTACCTTACTTGACTACTGACCAAAATGAGAACACGATTTGAACAAGTATGTAATTATATTCCAAGTTGAATGAGAGTAAGTCTGTGATGTTTAAATAAATCAATGACTTCTTAGTATTGATGACTGTTGTAATTTTGAATTCCAAATACAATACATTCGTTCGAGTTCATCTGATACTTCTTGATTAAATTGCGTTATTCCTGGGATTACTAGTTTATACTACAATTCAAATACTTCTAATTATCATAAAGTCACATTAAGAACAACACTACTATATAAATGTTTTTACCCGAGAACATTCTACAATCTTCAACAATTATTCTTTATCGTTGATTGAAGTAAGAACGGGTCAGTCAAGATAACCCTGAATGAGAAAAACATGCTTTAATCCACTCTATGTCCTGTTAATAGGCATATTCCGTGTAACTAATCTGTTCAGCTGACAAAAGTCATCCCTCACATTCGTTTATTGATTAGACCAATTCAAAACCAATCAAAATATGAGGGAGTTTCGAGTACTTGTATACTTCAAACAAAAATCATCCAACGAAATGTTATACTTCCTTGTTTGCATTACGGTTGACTAAGTGTTTTGTAAGTAGTTAAGATGAGATGTTTCATCAGAATAGTTGTGTATGATACAATTCAATAAATATATTGAAACCATTGACCATGGTACAAACTGCTTATTAATTGAAATGAAAATAATAATACTTAATCATAATGTTCTTAGCATTTGAGATTCAGTAGTCATTGAAATAGTGAGTCAATGTCTGTAGCAGATACTTTTGGACTCGGACCTCAGTATGAAGGCTAACACTTGAATAAAGATACAGTTAGCTGGTTTAACCCTTGTTCAAAACTCATCAAACATGTCATATAACTATGTTCCACTCATTACAATAATTTGATGGGAAACAAATGAACTTGACTTACTTCTCAGTTCACTGAGCTAAGATCATTTATATTATCTGTTCTTTGCAGTGTAATTTCTGCAACGGTCTATAAGCTTAGACCAATGAATTTACCTGAATTTTTCGTCTCGAGACGAGTGCTGTGAGCTTGCTCAACCCCGTCCACATCATGATAGATATTTTTGGAGGTTCTTAATTATTTTAATGACATATTATTCATGACATCTGAATGCTTTTCAAACATTCGTCAACTATTTCAGTCATACGATATCAAGAGACTGTTTGTTTTTCAATGAAAGAATTGTTTGTTTTTTTAATTAAAAATATCCATCTACGAAACTTCTATCATGTACACAGTTCTATAATTCAGTCGGTCATTTACAACGTAGAACTTCGTACATACGTACGTACATCAGTTCGAGTTGCCATACCACATTAGCACAGAGATTAATTTGTCGATCCATATCCTATAGTGGTAGAGGTAGTAAGAGTATAAGCAGTGTTCCGAATGATTAGGGTTTGAAGATTTCATTCAAGGAGTATAATGCAGTGAAATAAATTTGGAAGGAGAAAAAGGATACGAACATGAAGAATTCAGAGGATTGGAATTTGGGAGAACATAAAGAGTGGATGCACCTGCGCCATTGCAAACGATTTTGAGCCATGTCATTCAAGGTCTCTAATAATCATTTGTTATTATCTCTCGGATCCCAACCAGGTAGTCTGCACCTACCAACATGGCTCAGTCCACTTGTCGTTGAATTCATGGATTTGTGCCGCGTTTTGGTCTGGTTACCCCTAGCTTTCTTCCAACCTACTTCTACACCATAAAACATTGCTTATCGGGGCTATCGGTAGTTGGGCATATGTAACACGTGTCCCAGCCATCTCAACTGGTCAAGTTTCACTACTTCATCGATCGATTAGCCGTTCTTACCTAGTACTTGTTTGTTAACAACTACATTACTTTCTCGGTTTTCCCAGGGTATACGAGCAATGCTTTGAATACACCTGGCAGCAACGGTTGGACAATTCTATAATTGATCAACATTCAGCTTGTCTACAAAATGAGTTGTATTTAATCACATTCAATAAGTCATATAATGCACACATATAAAAATTCATATTTTCATCCAACACATTTTGTGATGCTTGGAGATTATGCGATAGAAACTATCTTTGACAAAATGAAAACTTTATGCCATAAGTCATTTCACTATGAATGAAGACTGTCAGTTATTTCGTCATTAAACAAACATACTACTCTGTATGAATCATAGTAGTATCCGTTGCTTAATAACAAATATCACTGCAATGATTGATGACAAATGGAATCGATTCGCTTTCATTCAAAGACGTAAGTGGAAAGTACTGGATAATCAAGAAACGTTACAAATTGTAAACAAAAATACTTTAGGTCTCATGAATCAAAGAGTCGCTTGAGAACCATCATTTCTAGCTAAGAAACTTAGACTAAACCACCTATAACTGAGAACAATAGCTAATTATTACCATCTATTACTATGGACATAAATGATACAGATTCCAAGCAAACGTGAAAAGCATTGTTTGTTCCAAGCTCATATAGAATAGATAAATAGTGGCTTGGAATGCTATCTAAGAGACGCGTTTCTCTTCCTTTGAGAGTAATCAGATGGATGTACAGAGATGATGATGATGATGATGATGATGATGATGATGATGATGATGATGATGATGATGATGATGATGATGATGATGATGAGGAGGTGGAGGAGGAAGAAGAAGAAGAAGAAGAAGAAGAAGAAGAAGAAGAGAAAGATAATAATCCTAATTAACCCATCATTAGAGAACAAGAAAACGTCTTCACGAAGTTGTCTTCTTTCTTTATTATTCTTCATTTCAATGCATCGAATTGAGTTTTTCATCATTTCATTATAAGTAGTATAATTTTAAATAAGCTAATTTTCTTTGATATCGTTTATATTCAGTAGTTGTATTCAACTAAAAGTAAACAAATTGGTTGATTGATTATTATTATTATTATTAGTAACTAACTTTATCTGTATTCATTAATATTGTACTTTGTTGTTCAATTTTAGGCAAATTCATTGGATGTAACATTGTATCCATTTGCCATTGTACATGTTGACCAGATTTTTTTGTCACATCATATGTACCAACACTAATCATAATTTAATGAAAAAAAAAGGAAACAAACAATAATGATTTCAAGGTGTTTGGGTAAACAAACAAACAACCATTAGTGAATGATAAGCAAAGATGGATAATGGCTAACATTGGAATTCAAGAAGCGCGTTTCGTCTTATTTGGGACTCATCAATTGCATATATCTGCAACTCAGAGTTCATTTTTACTCCAGGACTCAAACCCAGTTTTGTTCGCTTCAAATGCCATCGCTTTATCCACCTAGCTAATGAGTTCATCTTTGCTTATAATACTTGTGAATTATAGCTATATCGAGTCTATACGCACATTATACATATATGGTCAATAAGAGACTGATCCATTGCTCTTAATGTAACTTATTCTTATTCAACTTCGTTTATTTGGAATATAATTGCATACTTATCCAAATCACGTTCTCATTTTGATCACTAGCTGAGTAAGGTAAATTATCCAAAGAATACTAATCAGTAAGTGTATTTGAGTCGGATTACGAAAGACTTAATTATGCTTATATTCGTACTGCCTCTACCATTATGGGATTCGAATCGACAACTGCATCTCTGTGCTAATGTGGTATGGCAACTCAAACTGATGTACGTACGTGCGAAGTTCTACGTCGTGACTGACTGACTTGTATCTTACTTATTATGTCACTTACCCGTAGAATGTAATCTATTAAGTGTATTTGACAAAATCACCTCCATCACTAGAAACGTCTTCCTCCACGCACTCACATAAATAATTAATGAACATGTCAGTAAAGTACTGGTAATAATCATTTTGAAATGTAGAAGTCCATCTCATTATTGTTGAATTTTGAACCTCCTTAATCATCTACATCGAATCGTCAGTTTAGTCAGAATAACAATTAAAGTGTTTAAACGTTTAAATGAATAAACGCTGGAGGTACAATGTCTCATTAGAGTATAATTCATATTGTCAACCAAGAATATCCTTTGATACAAGTCCTTTGTGGAAAAATCAAAGTGTTTTGGTTTATACAAAGATGAAGACTGTGAAATAGTACATTTTGAACAACAATGCATCAGCTGATATTTCATCGAATATACACACCACAAATGATGAATCTCATTCTGCAATAAACGAGTTGATCTTCAATTGGAAGTGTTATGACTATTGAATATCGTCTGAAGAATCGAACTGTTGGTCGTTGGAATTTGGACAGGAAGGTTTTTTGTTCGACTTTCTTTGAAGTCACAGATGTGTTCTACTGATGAAACACATACTAGGACGAAATAGCTCTGTTAAACGACATCACCTCATTCGGTTATTACAACACATCATTCATATCTGACCAACCTCACATGTCAGAATATGCTAACTTCAATACATAATATTGACTATAAAGTAGTACGGGATAGGATTATGTTATTCAGAATATGTCTTTGTTTGAAGTTTCTTTGTAATAATAAAGATACCGTTCATAGTAGTAAATCATTTGTTTTACTTACCCAACAATTGATTCATCAATAAGTGATTTATCTGCTCTATATGTAGATTGATTAAATGGTTTTTTATTTGGTCTGACCGATGAAGTTTTGTTTACAAAATCTTGATAAGCTCCAGGATCTGAAAAATCTGAATTCTACAATTGGAAATAAAATAAATAAAAACCACCTTTATTAAAACTTTACAATGAACAAAAAACTACTTTTGATAAAAGTCGATTATGCAGTGTTAATAAAAGAAGTGTCAATAGACTGAAAAGAAGGATACCTCATCAAGATACCAAAGAAAGGAGATCTGAGTAAATGTGAGAATCACAGTAGCATCAGTTTGTTGTCAGTACCAGGAAACGTTTTCAACAGATTGCTGAGCTGGATGAAAGATGCAGTAGACGTCCAACTTCGGGATCAATGGGCTGGTGTATGGCCTATGCTCCTTCAACACGTGTATTTGTTCTTCAATAACCGATCTCATTCCTAGTTGTGTTCCACATATAGGTTGAACCGAAATTTCACAAAAATTTTAGCAACTCATTGTTTCATAAACGATTAGGTCATAATATGTTTGTTTAGGTCTTCTATAACTTGATCTATTGAATAATGTGTGTATTTTCATGCTAGTTATAATTCTATGATATCAATCAAGCCACCTATATTATTTCAGTTCCATTTATTTTCTGTGGGATATTACCTTGCAATTATACGTTATTAAATTTAAGCAATCAAATATAAAGTTCACTTGGTGAGTGATAGCCTCAGAATATGGGTTTTATGGGATGATTACTTTGTTCAATCCCTTGATTAGAAGTGAGTTGCAGTTCGAAACTCCTGTCAATTCGCTTCAAGTCTGTATTTAAAACACTAAGCAAAAGAATAATGCCAAGCAGTCATAAATAGTTATACGAGGCAATATTCCTCTCTCTTCCTTGTGGATTATCCACACGTGCAAGGAGGTTTCAAACATGATACAATGTGTTTCAATAAACCAAGCTAAAAAGAAGCAAAGAATCATTTTGAATTTTCCAGCCTAATTCAAATAAAGTACAATATCAACAACATTTTATGATGAGGACCACACAATGAAATAATACTCAAATGGCGTTAAAGTTCTTTGGTAGCCACTATTCTCTTCTGATAAGATCACAATATCGTCAGATATTTCGGTAAATTTGGCAGGATAACTGTGTTCCGTTTACATTTCACATGTTTTACAAATGATTTATCTTAGAATTCGAATTTATGTCTTACCAATACGCCAGTCTCATCTCATTACACTTCATATCTAGTAATGTTAATGAAGTCTTGATTCAAACAGTGATACACAAGATATATTTGCACTTACTGTCAAATAGTCCTGTTGCCATAGAACCTCACTGAGATAGTTTTCATCCTCAGAGACAGTTTATTACTATATGCCACTACATTAATAATGCTTTGAGAATATTCTTACTTGAGTCGTGTATAACTGTTTTTTTAACTGATTGTTAGGAAACACCCTAAGCGATAAAGTCCATCACTAAAATCATTTCGACTAATTAGTCCGCAAATTAGAGTTATACGTCTTTTTGCTTATGTGACATTCGATCATAAATCCTCAAATTTCATTTCAACACTTCGTTCATGTATAACTGGTGTTAAGACTGAAGGATTTTAGTAATCTATAAAAACAATTACAGTCTGGCTAGATTATCAATCTCTGTTATCCATTAATCGGTCTTTAATATCCTCATTAGTTAAAGTTGTGTGTCGCCAAAAATTGGCTGCTATGAGGTTACTAATCTGGAACTCAATATTATTTTTCTACCGCTTGGTCTCGAGCGCAAACAAAGTTGACTGTTACCACCAACATTGATCTTTTCATTAGTGTCTGGAAATAAAAGAGTAAAGTGCAAAGCTAAAAGGTCACAACAATCACATTTGATTCCTAAGTGTGTATAATATTTTGTGAATTTGATACTTACGGATAAGTAGTTATTCATTCTACGCGCTGTTCTAGCTCCTAGTGTATACCCACGAGTACTGATACTCTTCTTATTGAATTCGCTAATGTCTGGAGTCTACAACACACCCAATTTAAACACTCTCGACTTAATAAATTCACTTGGATATCATAGGTTGTCGGTCCAACAAATTCATTCCCATTTATCGATGCCAGTGTTACGCCAAGACGATGATGAGGTATAGATTCTGGATACAAAGAGCGTTCCTGACATGAACCAAATGCATATGGCGTTTTTCTTTCCGATAGAACTGCTACAATCAAAAAGAGTGTTATACTATAGAACGATACACGTAAATAAATGGTTGTCTAGTCTCTTCTAATATATGGTGAGTCGATAACAACACCTGGCAAACGCACGAGTTGACACTGTTACAATCGTGATTTGTTTAGTAACGAACTTTTCATAGTATATTCTCATTTTTTATGCCAACCACAACACAAAATCTTCGAAAACTCGTAAAGCAGTCCATAAACCAGGAATTGAGTTTTATTTAGTTTGAGACGGGCTCGCGATCAAATCCTCAACGAGTAGTTTGTTTTTCTCACTGGATTACCACAAATTCTTAAGCTGCATTAGTCTAAAACAAATTAGATAATCTGACAAGATTCGAGCTTCAAATCAGATCAAGGTATCTTGGCCTTCTTTCTTCACAAATAAACCATAAGAGTGACTAGGAAGCTAAAAGTCAAACTAATAAGAAGTAACGTATATAAATAGCAAAAAAGCACGATATTATTTGAGGGATATTAAGATACAAAGAGTGATTGGCGAAATAGCTCCCCTATGTATGCACTTATTCATCGTCTCTCCTGGAACAGATCATTTCGTCATATCGGGACCTTTTCAATACTCTATCGTTTAAATTAGTTACTGAAGGATGCATGATTCGATGTCTATTGTTATGAAACTGTAAATAAACACGCATTTCTTAGCTTGTTGTAATTTTTCAGGCAACACGATTCTGTCTGGTTGTCCTTCCAAGTGTGCATGGAGCGCTTTTTTACAACCCTTGAAATTGGATTCTTGAGTTTAGCTTTCTATAGACAGGTGACTTGGCAGTCTCTCTCCAATCCCCAGGAATTTCATGGAAAATTCGGTATTTTAGAGATACGTATGAGCATCCACTACAGTTTATGGTCAGTAAGAAGGACTGCTGGAGTTAAGCACAATTTTCTGACCATCTCACGTACTGTGATTCTAATTATTTGTGAGTTTGTGCACATAAACAAACGTACTCGAGTGCAATGTAATACGCGTTCGTCGACACTGAAAGTAATTAACTTCTAGTGTCTATCAAAGCTTAAAAGAGGACACTTGAAAAAACGAAAAACAACACAGTGGTTGGGAAAAGTTCCTTGTTTACCTTTAATTTTCTCAATTGCAGCTTGTTTGTCAAAGTAATTCATAATGTGTCCGACCTTGAAAGTCATGACGACCAATCAGCGACGTCCAATTAACAAAAATTTAGACTTTAGAAGTAAGTAAAGGAATGCGATTAAGCCATGTATCCCCAAAATCAATTGCTCTGTAAGTGTCCGATATTGGATGCTGACCACATTAGTTTTAATGGACGCACGTAGCTGAAGGCACTCAGTCATACATCCTCAGTAGATCACGAGTAGGAACTTCTCTTGCGATCGCTAGTCAGCTAGATCAGTCACTTATCGATATATTGATAATGCATCAAATATATCTTCCAACATCCTCGCTTTGGCTTTTGATTTCACCAAAGGGGGGCACGATTCCATTGTGGGAAGAGTTATTGGTTAAAGTGTTGTCAAACTACAATACCTGTGGCATCTTCATTGGTGAGCCCGACGTGTTCTCATACACCGACCCATAAATTGTGAGTCTGTTCCTTTTTTGAACTTCATAAATCACTGATATACTGTATTTTTTTACATCTTTTGATACTTTTTCCGTATTATTGAATACTTTTTCCCTCGTTAAATCCTATACTTTAAACTCACCATGACAGGACAGACTCCTAAGTTACTTAAGGTCAATACTTTAACACAACCCTCGTTCCAACTGATGTCTTTTTGGCCGGAAAATATCGAAGCTTGTTGCCGGTAACGGTTACTTTATTTAGTTACTCACGCCTGTGACTCTTCATAGAGGGGCGAAGGCCGTTCACAAGCACTTTCCACCTAATTCTGTCCTTGGCAATACTTTCCGCTTGTTTTTAATTGCTATTCACCCCTTTCTTGTCTGCTTCCAATTCTTGACATAGTATGACCTTTGGTCTTCCTCTTTTCCGTTTCTTTTCAGGATACCAAGTTGGCGCTCTTCGAGTGATGCAGTTTGTTGATTTCCTTAATATATGCTTTATCTATACACAACCAACTTTTGATAGTCCAACCCCCTACCAGGAGGTCCACTAATCGAATTAGAATACACAGATGACATAGTCCTGTGCGGTGAAGACGCTACGGCTGCGAAACATGGCCATGAAGAGTGGAAGATACTCGCAAGTTACTAGTATTTGACCACAAAAGTCTTAGAAATATTGCTCGCATCCTCTGGGATCACCAGGTGAGTAATAGTGGGGTTAACCATACAGAGTATAAGGGAGTGATGGTAAATTAGTTGATGAGGTCATGAATCTTCATCGACTGAGATGGCTGAGCCACGTGGTACGTATGCCTGAATACCGATTACCACGACGCGCAATGCTGACTAATGTAGGGGATGGTTGGAAAAGAGTTATGGGCGGCCAAACCGAAACGTGGAATCAGAGCATGAAGTCACTAACTTCTAATCTGAGACATGTTGGTAGGTGCAGAGTACTTGATTGGGGTCCGCGTGATCGTCGTAACCAATGGTTGGAGACCAAGTGACATGGCTAAGAATCGATCACAATGGCATAGGTGTATACACTCTTTATCTTCCCTTAAGCCTTGAGATGAAAATTACTTCATAACTTTCTTCCTTCCTATACTATATCCTTACATACAACCTATCTTTTATATACCACCACCACTAAATAACTACTTCTATGAACTCAGTGTTCTTGTTGTTCTAATGAGGTATGGCAACTTGGACCAATGCATATCTGTGCCTGTTCCTACGTTGTAGCTGACTGACTGACTGGTGCTGTTTCTGACGGTATCCGGTCATTGAACATTCAGTAGGTTCCGTAGATAATTGTTTATAAAAACTTGTACATTTTTGATGATGCTTGTGGTAGCTTTCAAAGTTTTAGCTCCTTACAATAGAGATGTCTTGACGTTGGTATAAAAATTTCAGACTTTTATATTTATTAACAGTATCAATACAACAAGAAGTAATAATAATACTGATATTGACTTCATTCAACAATTCATATCTATGTATGTAATGTTTATCGAACAGCATTTCTACTCTTCTAAGGATATAAATATATACATATATGCGTGAAATTTTTATACTAAACAATTTATAATTTAACAAAATATTTGTTTAAAAGAGAAAATATCAATAGAATATTGAATGATCAATTATCTATCTGTCATCACTTTTATACTGAGACTAAAAACAATTCACAACGAAATCTTTCTTCCAAAATGTAGAAACAGTTAACGAATTTAGATATTACATTAGAATTGGCAGATCTTGAAGGTAAATGTTGATGAATATCGAAAGATATAGCCTCTTCACATATATCAGAGAGAATATTTCTTTAACATTAATAGAATATACGATGAATATGAGAGATAAGAAAAAACTGTAAACATGAAGAAAAATTACATTTGACATAGTCCGAGTTAAAAGCTCTTCAATTGTGTACACTTTACTTGATTTCAAAAGTGTTCTAAGTGTTATTCATGTTTTAAGCTGAGGTCAATCAAACTGTCGTGTTCAATGATTTGTTCTAGAACCAATGAGACAGATCATTGTTTAGTGAGTGACAAGAAGTTTTCTACTTCAATGGTACTTGTAAAGGATGAAATTGGTGTTCATATTATAAGATAATTTGTATGCTTGATGAATTTGTTTTTAGTAAAAAAAATGACAATCTATGTTTAATAAAGGAACGTAATAAACATATCTTTGTACTAATCCAGCTCGTGTCAATGATGAAATAGAAAACATCACTTCAACGATAGTATGCTGTTCACTTCTGTTTTAACACTTCATTTTTCAAATTTGAATAGGAATGTAGTTTGTATTTCCATCTTATAATATCAATTACAAATTGTAGTGCGAAATTGAATCTTTTTCATCATTTGACAACTCGACTATTCTTATCTCATACACAAAACTCTATTCTATTCAAAAAGGAAAACTGATAATCTTGAATTCAACGATATTTACTCTACTGTAACTTATTAAAATATGCTCATGAACAATTATTCTCTCTCATTGCGTTTTCCGTTTTAGTGTAGGCTATAACATCATTATAGTTCATTTAATTTACAAGGAGGCCAGTTATGGTATCATCCAATTGTAACATACCATTTTGATAAATTATATATTTGTTATATCCCAATGAGTAGTAAAATTAGATTTTCTGACGTTTCGTGACTCAGTGTAAGCCACTTCTTCAGAGAATAAATCTCTGAAGAATAATCTCTAAAGGAGTGGC
>NC_031496.1:846106-853686 GCF_000237925.1 Schistosoma mansoni
TTGGTATCATGTCAAACAATTACGTGTTATTCTACCTTCCAGACAGACCATCTCATTTACTTTCCAAGTCATATTTTGACCTGGTTATTTATTGTCTTATTGAACCTGACAAATTTTATACGAGCGTGTGTGCATTGCTTACTCTATTCGTCGCATGTCTGTAGCTTATTTCAGTCCAACTACAAATACTGAGTCACGCTTGATCGAGTCGAGTTAATTCTCTCACGCTGTCTTGTTGGCTTTTCTTTCTCGCACTTCAGTCTATCCGGATCAACGGGTGTACAAATCGTAAGCATTCCACATTGCTTGTTTAGTCTCGTTAGTTTTTAACGTAAATACGTTCGATAACTTTGTACGAGGGTGTTTGAAATGTAAATTTCATTATACCATCACACGATCAAGTTGGAGTCAAAATCAAAGGGCTACAAAGATTTCCACAATAAGTGTCTTTTCAGCTTACGTTGTTACATAGCATTGACATCAAAGAGTCAATATACGAAGTGCAGTAGACACATATTTATTTTATTCACTCTGTTACATTCAGATAATCATGTACGCAAAACGAAGTAGATACAGTGTGAAAAGAACATAGTAACCACCCCATATCTCTTGATGGGTATTCATCCACTTTTTAAAAATAAATAAAGTGCACATACTAAGAGGAAAAAGTTCCACTTGCAGAAACCTTAAACTACATATTTGAAATTATAGTGAAAAAGCAATGTCAAAAGCTCAAGTCAAGAAACAATGAGAAAAACATTAAGAAACGTGCAAAGGTTTGCAAATAAATCTTCTGCAAAATAGATCCCTATTAAACTGGTCAAAATATTCATTAAATGAAAATGAAAATTTACCTACGGGAAGAAAACGCAGAATAATTTGTGACTGGTCACAGTAATTTTTAAGTTAGTGAAACTACGTATGCATATATAGCATTAAAAACGCAGATAAAACTCATGAAGGTATTTTGTTCTTTGTTTTGTTTTACCATACCGAAGCTACCGCATTCCTCCGTAGTTGTGGTTTTCAAGGTCATAGAGTCAATGGTCGGTTTCAAAATAGCGAATAACAAGGTTATATTTTGAATGATAAGAATTGTATTATTTTTTATCCTTTTGATTGACAATATAATCATATGGGAACGCATCTACGAACCCTATTTATTATTACTATTTCATTCAATTGGAATTATGTTCCTCATTTAACTTCTTATAATTCTTCAACGTCACTTTTATTTAGAAGAGGGTTTGTGGAGATTTCAGTATTTTTCAAAGTTGAAATCATGAGTCAATTGAAGCTAGACCACTTTCATTGTTCGAGCGTATTTTTCCATAATTCTTAGTGTTGATCAACACTAAAAGTTACTAAATGTGCTCTAGACGTTTATAATGAAACAAACCTGAAGAGTAGTTTGAGGCATAACCATGATGTATAAACCATATAAAATGATGCACACATGACCACACACTTCATTATTAATCAAGCACAAATAAATTCCCCGAACAGATTTTTAACAACGTAGTCATGTTATACAATATTTCATAGCTCTTGGACGGGAAAATAGCTTTGATGTTAGAAATTTTTGTGGGTTAATACCTAACTCGCAAGTTCTACATAAGCGGAATGAATTTTTTTTAAACTAAGAGAGTATCACGTAACTGCAAACCCATTTTTAGCAAGCTTTAAAAATTGGTACAATTGATTTTAAGTTCAATTGGATGAGTTTGTAATGCAGCCATAATGTCGTTAATATATAAATCCTTCTAGTGCGAATTTGAACTCCTGTGGTTCCTGTGAATTTCATTTGTAAGATAAATTGTTTGTCACAGTGATTCCAAATAAATGCATTACAATAAGCGGTTGGCTCTCAAGATTATAATTTCTCATATTTTAATATCTGACTAACATGGTTAATACATATACTGTGTGTGTTCATCTATCATAATGTTTCCTGGCGCGCTAAAAGGCTGAAGGAGGTCTAGTAGTGCCCAAATCAAGGCACTTGATCAATCTACGAGGCCATTGACTGTTATACTGAGAAATCTAGAATAGTGAAGACTACCTAGTTCATGTCCGCGCTACTATTGTAACAAATGGTTAAAGACTTTCGGTAATTTGGCTCAGAATCGTCCACAGTAAGAGGGATGTACTAACTCTTTGTCCTTCAGCAGATTCTAAGTTTCTGATTATTATTACACACTGTAGAATGTTTAATGGACATATCCATTTTTCCCCGAAAATCATGTCTCCAATCTCCAGCTAACTTAATACCATTAATACTAATACAGTTGTCAGCTTAAAAGACTTTAGATACTTACAAAGTGATAGCTTGTTTCTATGTATTCATTAAAAAGCAATAACTCAATGATATTGCGCTGAATTGATCAGCCTTTTTTACTACTGTTGAATGTGTTGAGTTTTGCGTGTTTGCTCTTCTATCCAACAGCGATTTTTGTGTTAAAGTGAGTTATCTTATGATAGCGATAGTTTCTAACCCAATTAATCTACTTTAAGTCAAAAATATATGTCAGGAAATAGTTCAGTAATTATTCAAATAAAGGTTTATTCTCCACATAAATGTTTTTGTTTCTTTTTGTTATATCGTGTGCGCTCGTAATATATAACGTATGAGTGCCCAATTTAATATATGAACGCCAATTTAGGGAGGAGTGGATTTATTGATCAGACGCAAGTGATGATTTAAATCGTACGAGCAGTCTTGATTGCGTATCGGCCCTTCTATATGCTTAGCCTAGCCCGTTAAGTGCAGAACACAAATAACAGCCTCGGCAATAAGAATCATTATTTACAAACACACTGGGTTTTTATACAAACCAAAGTAATCAATAAACTGATTATAACTCAAGAATCGTATGATAATAAGTCAAGGTCAAAATAAAGCTAATGATAAGAGAAATACAAATATGAATAGTTTAGTTATGTGACAATTGTACAATAGGAAATAGGCATATTACATTGATCCATAAATAGACCTATAAGTTACCATTCGTAATTCACCAGGGGATATAACACTTTTCAACCGTAAAAGTACGTGGTTAACCTACATGATCTACTTCAGTAACAAACGTCGTCTAGAAAATCCACATCTGAATTTGATTCCCGGTAAAATCAGTGGTCACAGTCATGAGGGTTACAGCTTTCTTTTTTGACTCAAATATTGACGTTAAATGATTATGTAGGTCAACTGAAATCAGAATAGCATGACGATGATGTCTCTAAATATGGCAAGCACGCCTAATATTGATCAGAACATTAACGTATTTTAATGAGTCAGCATCATTATCAAGGTACATTCATCTATTTTTGTTTTACTCAGAGTGTGGCTGTAATAAAAATGGATGAAACTCAAGTGGGGACGTTCCCTTCAAAATCTAAGCAACACAACGATAATTTAACATCAACAGTTCTTACCCACAGAATACAAGCTAATTTGAACGTACTCAAATGCAAATTGGGCCTTGATTTAGTTAACAAAAGTAGATTGTATCAGGACAAAAAAGATGATTTCGCTTTTAACGAATCAAAACCGTTTGTACTCAAGTTTATTGAGCAGAAAAATAAATTATTCAGGTAAAATTTATTCATCATTCTATAAAATATATTTAGCTGCTTTTAATGGGCATTACTTACTTATTTACTTACTTACTTCTGTTACCCATTATAAGGGCACTGGTCGCCAACCGACATTTTTCAACCAACTCTGTCATGAGCTCTTCTTCACAGTTGTTTTTAATTGCTATTCATTGTTTTGATATCTCCCTTCACTTCAAGAGAGTAAGCAGCCTTGTCTGTCACCTATCTTCGCTCGAAATAAATTTATGAGCTTTACTCCATGCACCATTATGCTGTATATTCAGTCCTGTGAACTCTGATGTTGACTATATTCTCAGGTACACCATGGTGTCGAGCGAGGTCCCATAACCCTATCCTATCAGCAATGCCAAACGCTTTCTGATAATCAAGGAAGTTGATGTATAGTTATGAGTTCCATTCAATAGCTTGCGTGACAATGCTCTGAAATGTGAATCGGTCTATGCCCGATGGATGCTTATGGGATCCAGCCTGTTGATGTTGGGCGTCCATCTAATCTTTAATTCCGCTAAATAAACACTTCTATACGAATGACTGAAACCTCTCAAAGAACTGATCCTTATTGTCTTTAATGCTATCACTAGTGGGAACATGGCACTGGATTATATTCATTTGCCTCGTTATTTCTGAAGAATATTGACTTTCACCAGGAGGTGTCATAATTTTTCAAAAAAAATCCTTCAACTTTCACAGTAGAGTTTAGATGGTTTAAATCGTCTTTCGGACTAGCGTTGTTTTAACAAGGTTTTTTCTACGGGTGGGGTTGTTGATCATACCTCTAACTCTTCTGTTTTACCTGAGTTTAAGACCAGCAGTGATTTCAGAAGGGCTAGTGGCGGAGTTAAAGGGTCTTAGCTGTTATATACTATCCAATCTGAGTGTAAACTTTAGTCATAGAATATTGTGTTATTGGTCGGCTAACAGTTATTAGTTAGATATTTTAGGCCTTATCCACGTGAAATAACAAACTTGATCTTGTTTAGATGCTTTACAAGATTCAGTGTGTAGAAACATCTGTGTTTTATGTATAACATTCTGAAAATCCAGTTACAAGATGAATTATTCCATTGAATTTGGCTGGGAAGTGTAATGCTAGTTACGTTTTAAGTTTCGACTGATAAATAGCTAGACAGTAAATTAACTAAGCATTTCCAATGAAATAACCTATTGCTGATTGGTAAAAAATATCATGTTTCCTAGTCTTTAGTATAAAACAGAATGTACTGATCAAATAACGCTGTTACCAATAGCTAGATTGAACTGTGACGTAATCCGTCCAATGTCAGGAGGATGAGATCAGCTATCAGCTAACCTAGGATTCCTGCTAGTTGGCAAGTATCTGTATGGTCCATCTGTTATCTTGGGATAACAAATGAAATACATGTCAACCTTAGGAAATATCAGTTCCATTTGTATTGAAGGTCATTTATTCTTTAATGTCTACTTAGAACTCGGGAATTATAAAGCCACTTACCATCTTCATCTAACCACATAACAAACATTCTTGCGAAACTACACCAATTTCGATCATTTACAAGAAATAAAAGTGGTTTGGATCAAGTATCGTCCCTTCAACTTGTTGTTAAATACAAAAGTATAGAACTATTTGATAAGTAGTATATGACATTATAGAAATGTTTTTGTCATCCATTGTTCTGGAAATTGTGAACAGTATAAGATTTGATTAAATCATTTCAAACAATCTGTTTTTTAAGTAGAATACAAGAAACTGTCGTTGAGGTAAACATTGTAGAAATAATCACAATGTCAATGATTCCACTGTGCTCCATCGGGTTTACCAGATGTAGTAGGCGTCGAGTCACGGTTAACTATGATCACTACTACAAGAAATTACGTACCAGTTACTAGGTTAGATCCTTCCGTAGGGTAAATGTCAGAAGACAATTGATGGTTGTAGTAAGATGCATTTGTTGACGATCTTGTGGTATCAAAAACATACCGAGATCATGCCAAAGTTTACAAGTGGGACTCTTGAGCGTACATGAGTTCGTACAAGGTCACAAAGCAACGGAAGAGGCTCTTTATGATACACTTAAACAAATACGTACAGTAAAACAATCACTGGTACAATTGGTTATAATAAAAGCAGGTCACTACAAGTCTTCCTGATGCATTGATTTCAATCAAGTTACCATTAAAAATTAGAAACCTACTTCCTCTGAATGTGAAGTGGTGTCTAGAGAAGATGGAAACTAGTTAATGTTTCTTTTTTCAGTAACTGCTTAACCTTGAAACTACTTAGCTATAACCGAATGATTTGTAGCTGTGAATAATTCATCAAAATCAATAGCTTTGTAAGTGTTCGACATTGGATGCTGACCACATTAGTTTAAGTGGACTCGTTTAGATGAAGGCGTTCGGTCATGCATCTGTACCAGATCACGTTGCAGCACAAAGTGGGAAATATCTCCTATGATCACTGGCCAGATTAGATCAATCGCTCCTTGATATATTGATAACGCATCAAATATATCTTCCAACCTCTTTGCTTCTGACTTCTGATTTTAACTGGTTGGGCGCGATTCGATTAAAGAAGGTGCTACTGGTAATGAGTTGTCAAACTACAATACTGATGGTATCTTCAGCTTCATATTTCTAAATTCTATCATCTTCTGACTACGAACACATAATTGTATTGTTATTATTGTTTTTATCTTCATAGAAGTCAAGTAAACCTTGAAAAAATCAATGATGCTCATATCAATACAATGTCACAGGACGGAAATTTCTCTATAGAGAAAAGAAGATCATTGCCAAAATTGAAGCATACTGACCATTCATTAGCAATAATCCCTAAAACTGGAACAGTGAACAAACTCCCTACTGATTATCAAGTTAAACAACGTATGTTACAATCTTATTCTTTGAATCTCTATAGATCATATAATATAGGGATAGTATTTTAAGGATAACTAGTGTATATACTTTGTACAGAATAGTCAGTTCGAATTCATTCTAGAATATGGAAGCTAATCTTGTTATAGATTGGTTTGAAATCAAAGAACATTGAGTAGTGAAGATACCACTAGTATTGTAGTTTGACAACTAATTATCAATAACACCTTCTATAATTGAATCGCGCCCAACCAGTTAAAATTAAAAGTCAGAAGCAAAGAGGTTGAAAGATATATTTGATGGGTTATCAATATATCGAGAAATGACTGATCTAATCTGGCTAATGATCGTAGGAGATGTTTCCCACTCTGTGCTGTAACGTGATCTGGTACAGATTCATGGCCTACCGCCTTCATCTAAACAAGTCCACTTAAGCTAATGTGGTCAGCATCCAATGTCGAACACTTACAAAGCTATTGATTTTGGGGAATTATTTGCAGCTGCAGCAGAAATTTGATGCCTTTTCACGATTTCATTTAGTAGTGAGAAATGTTAGCGTTTTTTTAGCGAGTCAGTTTTCTACGAGATGGATTCGCTAACTCCATGCCCAACCCTCCTCCATTATCCGGGCTTGAAACTAGTGATAGCCCTAGAAGGGCTCCAGGTGGAGTTTGTGAAAGCTAGAAATCCTAAAATATGATAAACTCTTGACTTCACTTACTTCCTTATTTACTTACATACTTACTTACTTACGCCTGTTACCCCCAATGGAGTATAGGCCACCAATCAGCATTCTCCAACTCACTCTGTCCTGAGCCTTTCTAGCTAGTTCTATCCAATTGTCTTTCTCCATATCTCGGCGTAATGGGTTTTTTTGGTCTTCCTCTCCTCACTTGACCTTGAGGATTCCATGTGTGGGCTTGTCTTGTGACTCAGTTGGGCGATTTTCTCAATGTGTGTCCTATTCACTTCTGGAGCTTCTTCCTGATTTCTTCCTCCGCTGAAATCTGGTTGTTCTTCCCACAGTAGAAGGTTACTCGATTTCGTCCGGACCACGGATGAGATATATTCACTTCATGTTATAACGGAAAATGAATTTTACCGAGCTATAT
>NC_031496.1:853886-867002 GCF_000237925.1 Schistosoma mansoni
GAAAGCCATCATCCAGAAGATACAAGTGTTTATTAACAGTTGTCTACACAAGATACTTTGGATACGATGGCCAGACACTATCAGCAACAAGTTACTGTGGGAGAGAACAAACCAGATTTCAGCGGATGAAGAAATCAGGAAGAAGCGCTGGAAGTGGATAGGGCACACTTTGAGGAAATCACCCAACTGCGTCATAAGACAAGCCCTCACATGGAATCCTGATGGCCAAATGAGAAGAGGAAGACCAAAGAACAAATTACTCCGAGAATTGGAGACAGACATGAGAAGAATGAACAAAAATTGGATAGAACTAGAAAGGAAGGTTCAGAACAGAGTGGGTTGGAG
This sequence comes from Schistosoma mansoni, assembly GCF_000237925.1. Taxonomy (NCBI): domain Eukaryota; kingdom Metazoa; phylum Platyhelminthes; class Trematoda; order Strigeidida; family Schistosomatidae; genus Schistosoma; species Schistosoma mansoni. The sequence goes on from NC_031496.1 coordinate 854,232, forward strand.
AATGCTGATCAACGGCTTATACTCCATCGGGAGTAACAGGTGTAAGTAAGTAAGTTTATATAGAAAGAACCTACCTTCAGCATTACAGTTTTATTTTTTTCTGTTTTATTGATTAGAATATCCCAATAAAATGACATATGAACCTTCTAATGAATGTAATAGTGCAAATCAGTGAGTTCTTGTTGCTTTCCTTTGAAGAATCTTTGATAAATTTTGAAGAATAGAACTTTTATACGATACAAGACAGTGAGATTCATGATCTGAATAAAATATAGATTAGATAAGATAAGAGAATATTGGCAGTAGGCGTTCAGTCACGGTTGACTATGATCAACACTACAAGAAACTACGTGCCAGTTACTAGGTTAAATCCTTCCATAGACCGAATACCAGAAGGTAATTGAAGGTTATAGTACGATGTATTTGTTGACAATCTCGTGGTATCGAACTAATACTGAGATCATGCCAAAGTTTACAAGTGGGACTCTTGAGCGTACATGAGTTCGTACAAGGTCACAAAGCAACGGAAGAGGCTCTTTTTGATACACTTAAACAAATACGTACAGTAAAACAATCACTGGTTCAATTGGTTACAATAATAACTATGTCCATTATACCAATCGTGTTTTATTCATAAGATTAGGCCACTACAATATCTAGTGGAAGACTATGTCTTTTTATATGATGTGGTGAATGCTAAATAGATTAGTCTTGTATTCGAAAGATCAATATTGATAATAATAATGATAGACCACTATTAAGAACAAGGAAGGATTTGACGGTCTTTTTGTTCTACTACGAGACTCCTAAGCAGTTTACATTCACAATTTCGCATGCGGGACTCGAACCCAGGACCTTCAGTCTCGCGTGCAAACGCCGTTGTATGTGGACTCAGTGGTAAAGAGGCTAAGAGTAACACATACTTTATCTAGTTCTCTACAGTTTTTTTTGTGGAGTGGTTTCAATATAGTTACCAAACAATTAGTTATATCTAGAATTAGTCACAATACAATACCTGATTTGTGTACCTTTGATAATTCATACAGTCTTTGTAGATGTATTCCTACTGGTCTAATCGCTCAGTATAAATCTGAAGAAATAACCCAATGATTCCTGAGCTTCTTCAATTGGTGATACCGAGATTGAAAGATGAATTAACCAGGTTGTTCAACTCGTTTATTACACTGATCGAAGTTCAAGGAATGGACAGTTTTGTGCTCGCGAACATCTCTCAGCATAGCTAAGAAAAGTACTAGGAAAAAAAGTGAACAGCTCAGTATTGGCCCTTTCAGTACAAACTCATCATCGTGGTAGTATAAACCTATCGTTCTCAATTATTTATTGGGTCATCAATTTTTCACCAAAGTCTCTCAAACATAAAGTCCTCCAGGTGGCAGAATCACTAGCCATTCGGATTAGTAGACGGGAGGATTTTGTACGAAAGAAATATCTTCAACCGTTTCTCCTCCGCCGGCCAACCAAAAGGCCAATTAATCAATAGTAACCTTAGATACTGAATGATATAATCTGACGAGTGTATTCACAACCCATCTCAAACAAATATAATTGTTTTTCTTATCCTTATTCATTTATTATTATTAATATTGATCTCCTGAATACAAAACTAATCTACTTTGCACTCGCCAAACAATATTATTTTCTTTTAACTTCACATGATAAAATACATAGTCTTCCACTAGACTCACCCATATGGTGGACAGCTGCACAGTGTCGTTGGTTGAAATTAGCCATTAAAACCATTGAATGCCGACTCAATGGTCTACATGTTAAGCGTTCACGTGTAAGATCTTAGAACCTGGGTTCAAGTCCCTGACGTGAGGTCGTGGATATACACATTGCTGAGGAGTCCTATTCTAGGACGAAATGGCCGTCCAGTGCTTTCACGTTTTCCATGGTGTTCCAGCCTTAGTTAATTTGTGAATTCAACTACTGGAAATGACCCACATGAATTCAGATCGTGAATCTCATAATTTCATTTAACTTATTCAAGTCAACATTGCTTATTTATCATCTCAACATTGTACAGCGATCCTATATCCATACGCTGTAACTAGAAACGTAATATAACTTTTACCAACCAGTCATATATGTTCTATTCAATGTACTAGAGTGAATTCATTTACTATTTCTAATTTATTCACTTACAATATACTATAAACTAATTAGATTAATCATGTAGTGTGTGCTACTGATGTCGATAGATATAAGTAGTATGTATCAGTAGCCGAAAAAAGAAATGCCTAGAGGCAACAGGTTAAAAAGATCCAAGAAAAGGGAACAAGAACAAAGAATAATTGGTGTGGAACAGTCAAGATTGAGACCATTGATTGATATTTTCCAAATGAGGTATTCACTGTATGGTTCTAAGATTTTACTAAGTGATACTGTAATTTTATGTTGTAGTGCATTTGGTTACTATATAGTGATACCAGCTAGTAAGTAATGCAGTTGTTAGGAAACGGTTACTAGGTAAGGAATGGCAAATCGATTGATGAAATAGTGAAACTTCATCATTTAGGATGGCTGGGACACGTGTTACATATGCCCAACCACCGACTACCCCTACTTGCAATGTTTTATGGTGTAGGAGTAAGTTAGAAGAAAGGTAGATGTGTCCAGACCAAAACGTGGCACGAATCCATGAAATCGCTGACAAATGGAATAAGGCATGTTGGTAGGTGTAGATTACCTGGTTGGGATCCGACAGATGATAACAACCGATGGCTAGAGACCTTGAATGACATGACTAAAAATCGTTTGCAATGGCAACAAAGATATGAAGCAGTTTTAATCTCATAGTTTAAAGGAAGACAAAAAGTGTATACACCTAGACCATAGTGATCGGTTCTGGACAATGTCACCCACAGTCTCCAACCATTGGTTACGGTAGTCACGCGGACCCTAACCAAGTAGTCTACATCTACCAACATGGATAAGACTAGAAGTTAGTGACTTCAATGTTCACAGTACCTCATCAAGAAAAGATACTTATTCATTGGCTCTAGAAATTTACCGTTACGGATCTAAGCTTTGTTAAATCTTGCAGTTTATATACCATTTGATAAACAGTCATTGAAAAACTAGAAACACAAGATATTCATTCCATTTTACCATGGGCCTGATCAGCTGGCCACATTCACGGCATCATGAATGGTCGAGCCGATGAATTTAAGAGCTTTGGCTGGGATCCTATGGTTTGTATTTCTAACTTCTGTCAATTTATTAATTCCTCAGTTTATAGGAATTTACGACAGACGATACAAACTAAATTAATCTCTCCTTAGTTCTTCGAGGTTTTTGAAATAAGGTACTATTTAAGCTATTCATCCTAACTGTTTAAAGAGAGTGGTCGATTATATTAATATTTATCTATATACGACTAATTAATTGCCATCAATCGGGTTTGAACCGAATACAGTTCGCTTTAAACGCCATCGCGTTATCTACTCAGTTACTGAGTCCTGATGGCCACTTGCTTGTGCAATGGGTTGAAGTTTAACTTCACATGGTATTGTTTACTCCATTCTTTCCATTAATATTTATGACTGAAATTGATCAGTCTCTTATTGGCATATGTGAATACTATATGTATTACCTGGAGTGAACATCAACTATGGGATACAGGTACATCCAGCTGACGAGTCTCAAAAAGGACAAAACGCGATTCCTGTATTTCACTGCTAACCACTCTCCATCGTGAATTAGGGCAATATCAATGCAATCTATACAAGATACATATATGCCAATAAGAGACTGATCAATTACAATCCTAAGTCAGTCAGTTAGTCAGCTACAACGTAGGATCAGGCACACATATACATCGGTCTAAGTTGTTATACCTCATTGTGGTAATCCTAAACATCAATGGGAAGATTCAACCAAACAAATTTGTATAGACTATTTCGTTTTCCTTTTATTTATATTATTGTTTATCTTTTTTTGTATACCCTGTCAGAATACACCTTCTATTCAATAATCATAATGATATTCATGATCAATTGAAGATTATATCTTACTTTAAGGGTAAGTTTTATAGTTGTCTCTTCAGGTTCAATGAGACTATAAGTTATGGATGATCTTTGACGGACGCTGAAGTGACTTTTGGAATGCCTTCCTACTTACTTACTTACTTACGCCTGTTACCCTTCGTGGAGGAGCATAGGCCGCACATCAGCATTCTCCATCCAACTTTGTCCTGGGCAATCCTTTCCAGTTCTTTCCAGTTAACATTCAACCTTTTCATATCCGTTTCAACCTCCCGACGTAATGTGTTCTTTGGCCTTCCTCTTTTCCGCTACCTTTCCTATGTCCTCCTACTAACCAGGACTAAATGAAGATGATAAACTAATGTGAGGGATTAGATTTATGATTTAAAGTTGTTGGTTAAGGGTTACGAATTAGATTTGGAGTTTTCATCACGAACCGGCATCAGCTATAATGCCAAGACGATATTTAGCCAGTGGGGTGACTGAATTTTGCTCCAAAATCCAAGATCTGTTATCTTATATCTAATTGTTTCGTCCATAAATCATAGTCTCATCATGTTAAATTGAATTAGCTTATATGTTAAGTGAAATTTCTAAGATCTATGATGATTAGAATAAATATGTGTCAGATAAGGTGAGAGAAGTGGATAGGACACATATTAAGGAAAGCAGCAAACTGTGTCACAAGGCAAGCCATCACATAGAATCCTGAAGGCTAAATGACAAGAGAAAGACCAAAGAACACATTACGCCGAGAAATGGAGATAGACATGAGAAAAATGAACAACAATTGGATAGAACTAGAAAGGAAGGCCCAGGTCAGAGTGATTTGGAGAATGCTGATCGGCGGCCTATACTCCATTGGGAGTAACAGGCATAAGTGAGCATGGTGAGAGAAATAATAGGGTGGGATGAATGCGAAGTGAATGAATTATGTATTGGGGAGATTAATAATGATGTTCAAGCAATAATAATAATAAAGATTTGTGAATAAAGATAACAGAGACAACTACATTTTACTACGAAAGGTCTTAAGTACAGTAGTCGAATTAGGTCATTCAATATTTAAGATTACTATTTGAAATAATGGAGAAGATTTGTAGCTCAGGTGGGTTAAAGGCTCTGGCTCGAAACTGATAGGTCCTGGGTTCGAGTCTCACGAGTGCGGGATCGTGGATGCGCACTGCTGAAAAGTCCCATATTAGGACGAAACGGCCGTCCAGTGCTTTCAGGTTTTTGATGGTGATCTAGCTTCAATCGACCCATGATTTCAACTTTGAAAAAAAACAATGAATATTGATTGCTATGATGAAGAAAATAGATATTCGTTTGATTTTGTTGGAAAACCTGACAACACTGGACTGCCTTTTCATCCTAGTGTTGAACTCCTCAGAAGTGCGCATCTACAATCTTGCTCGAGTGACTCGAACACGGGACATTCAGTTTCACGAGCAAACGCTTATTCTCCACACCAATTAGCCGGTGAGCATCTAGCGATGTTAATGTCTAACTTTAACCAATCCTAGAAATTTCGCCACCATTCAGCATTGTCTTCAGTGGGTTACTGTCTCACAACAGACTTGGTTGAACTACACTGATCATGACTTTTCATTAGAACTCCAGGAAATATCTCTTAAAGCCAGTTACTAATGACTGGGATCGTGGATGCACACTTTAGGAGTTTTGTTCTTTGAGCTGAATGATTTGGTTGTGGAACTTTCATCATTCTTCTGAAAGACGTCATCAGCATAAACATTAACGTATTCATCATCTCATAGATCATAAATATTAATTATTAATATGTAAACTATATTCTATTGTAGGTAAACAACTGAAATATCAAGCCAATTATCCAAATACAAATAGTAACTTATTAAAGGTAAGTTTATTGTAAAACAAAAATAAAATGGGTATCTTTCGATATTTATTGACAACCACGTCTGTTGTGAGATAGGAACTCATTGAAGACAATTGATGAACGGTTGCTCAAACTTCGTGGATTGGTTGAAGTGAGACATTGGCACCATCGGATCTCGACTCAGTGGTCTAGTGGTTAAGCGCTCTGGCGTGAGACTGATAGATTCTGGTTTTGAATCTCGTGAGGTGGGATCGCGCACGAGCACTACTGAGGAGTCTCACAATAGGACGAAACAGTCGTCCAGTTCTTCAAGGTTTTCCATGGTGGTCTAGCTTCAGTTGACTCATGATTTCAACTATGAAAATACTGAAATCTCCATAAAACCCCTTCTGAAAGAAAATACTCTACATAAACATTGATTCTATGGGTGATAGAGTTATAAACGTCAGAAATAGGAGGATATCTGAGTCTTTAAAAAGAACATTCTTCATAACAACGTTGTAAATAGTATTCTTCCGTTGATCATTGTTCATCTGCAATCTTAAGGATTAAATAATCTTATCTGACTAACTTTATATGTATATAACAATTTATCCGCTCATATGAAGCCAGTTATATAGATTGTTTGATGAGTACTTTATCGAAAAGAATTTAGGGAAATTACCTGATTTGGCTTCCTACTGTACGGAGCTGAAATGTGTAGAACTACTACAACCGTCGTCAAGAAGGTATAAGTATTTATAAACAGATGTTTACGCAAAATACTCAACATTCACTGGCTGGATACTATCAGCAATAACCTTTTATGGGAGAGAACAAATCAGCTTCCAGCTCAAGAAGAAATTAAGAAAAGACGTAGGAAGTGTATCGGACATACATTAAGGGAATCAACAAACTGCAACACGAGGCAAGCCCTCACATAGAATCCTGAAGGGAAGTGGAAAAGACGAAGGCCAAAGAACACATTACGTCGGTAAAAAGAAGCAGATATGAAAAACGTGAATGTTAACTGGAAAGAACTGGAAAGGATTACCCAGTACAGGGTTGAATGGAGAATGCTGGTGTGCGGCCTATGCTCCTCCACTAGGAGTGACAGGCGTAAGTAAGTAAGTAAGTACCTGGCTTGGCTAAAAACATGCTGAAAATGTTTAATAAGAAGTTCAATAATCGAACATCTTGTGAACACAAGTCATTCAATAAAGATGGGCTCTGAGTCCAAAATCATCTACAAGCTTAGTAGAAATCTGCCAAGAGTAATTCAATATCTACTGCTGCTTCTTCTATCTTCTCTACAAACCTTTTACCATCAACTGATTTATTTCTGTTTCTATGACCTTCCTGATTGTATTACAATTCAATGCCAAACTTTTACGTCATCATGCTGAGCTATTATTTCCTAATTATAATTTCTCTATTTATCTTCATGATAAATATTCAAGACTATAACAATAAAACTATTATTAAGCAAAGATGGATAGTGGCTAGCAGTGGAATCCAGGACTCGTCAGCTGGATGTACTTGCGAGTGGTTATCAGGACTCAGTAACTGAGTGGATGACACAATGGCGTTTGAAGCGAAAGGTAGTGGGTTTGAGTCCCAGAGTGAACATCAACTCTGAGATGCAGACACATCAAGCTGACGAGTCCCAAGTAGGACAAAACGCGCGTCCTGGATTTCACTGATATCCACTACCCATTTTTGCTTATAAAGCTTGTGAATTAAGGCTATATCGAGGCAATACGCACAGTATGCCCATATGCTAATAAGAGACTGATCAATTGCAATCCTAAACATCAATGCGAAGATTCAAACAAACAATACCAAATGAAATTAAAATGACATGATTTAATGTGTTGTTTAGGTAGATAAAACAAAGAAACTACCAAACCTAATTAAACTGGATCCAATAGAAGAAATTGTTGTCAGCGATTATCAAGATGGAGACTTTACAACTACTGGAATTCAAGGACAAAATAAATTTGATTATAGCTTGATTAAGAATACAACAGTAAGTTCATAAAAAAACAAATTTATAAGAAAATTATTTACTACTTATATAACTTTTAAGTAGCTAATCTGAAATATAAAAAATAGTCAGGTAGGTGGAAATTTGTAGTATTTTATTTATTTATTTATTTCAACACATAAACATTGGTACAAGGAGGCACCAAATAGATATGCGTATCATCGATTTTTGCGAGGGCTTGGATACTACCCAGATTCCTAAACTGAATCAGGTGGGGATATCTTAGGAGGCCGATTCCCAAGACCTAAAGGTCTAATCCATAAGGCAATGGAGTCACGTAAATGAAAATTGAATTATGTTAAATTTTCCCAAATACAACACATTGAATCGACGACAAACAATTAGCATAAATATTATATTGATTTGTAATACACTGTATTTAATGTGTATTTCATTCTTCTTAGAGGGTCATTATAGGAGTATCAGAATACTTATAGATTTACACTTATACATCACAACCTGAAACATTTTTAAGACGGTTCACTTTAGTATCTCAATAGAAATTGTAGTTTATCTCAGAAAATAGTAGAATACTTATAAGAGTCTATTGGAATATACATGTTTTTGATCATAATGGTAGTTATTAAACCTATTAAGATGCGAGACGGAATAGTGGATGCTCACTGCTGAGGAGTCCCATAATAGGACAAAACGGCCGTTCAGTACTTCCAAGTTTTATATGGTGGTCTAGCCTCAATTGACTCATGAATTCAACTATAAAATTACTAAAATCTTCACAAAAAAACCCCTTCTGATAATAATTATATGCTCACTAGTGACTGGCTTCAACGGATATTTCTTGGAGTTCTAGTGAGAAGTTGTGACCAGTGGAATTCAACTAGGTCTGTTGTGAGATATCAACTCACTGGAGACAATGGTGGATGGTGGCGAAATTTCGTAGATTGAAGTTAAACATTAACACCGTTGGATGCCAGCCGGCTCAGTGGTCTAGAGGTTGAGCAGTCGCGCGCGAGACCGATAGGTTCTGGGTTCGAATCTCGCTGGGCACTGCTGAGTAGTCCCACACTAGGACAAAACAGCAGTCCAGTGCTTTCACGTTTTCCACAGAGCGCTTAATCTCTAGATCACTAAGCCTGCTGGCATCCAACGGTGTTAATGTCTAACTTCAACTGTTCTTGTTCTAATCTCAACAAGATTGAGTTAAACTAAACATTAACATTAATTTGATGGTAAATATTTTGAAGAAGCACAGTGAATTTTAGAAAAGTGTTCATTCGTTTATACTTATGAAGGAGTGTATATGTCAGTTTAACTGAGTAAACAATCTCGATCTAATTCAGAAGACCCTCACAAGTTTGTGTTTCAGTTAGATAACTAATTAACCTCTGTTATATGGTCACGAAGATAATGAATGGTAACTGTTGGAATCTATTTATGGAGTAACACTATCTTATCTCAATATAGTTCACGCAGTGTCGAGCCACCTAGACTAGTGGTCACATAGTAACTTGATCGATAGCATTCGATCAGCACTAAGAAGGACTTGACACACATAACATTGATCACTACGCAGTGATCAATCAATTGTGACTATACATATATTTTTTTATTGTGTAATTGTTAAGTAACTAAATCATGTATATTCATATTCCTCTTATTACAAGCTTTATTTTGACAGCCGTGTTTTCTCGTTAGAGTTTTTTTAGTGAGTTAGTTTTTCTACGGGATTGGGTCGCTAAACCCATGCCCAACCCTCCTCCTTTACCCGGGCTTGGGACTGGCAGTAACTCTAGATGAGCTACAGGCGGAGATTTTATTTTGACCTATAGACTATTGTTATATGATTTAACATTCTTGAGTTATGTCCAGTCTACTAATTACAGTCTCTCACATCAACAGCCACATTTGACTAACTCTTGTACACATGTTGTTTTCTATTTTGTGGTATAATGTGGTCTGTTTAGTTGGTATATAAACCCAGTATGTTTGAAATGTATGATTTATATCGCAGAGGCTGAGACTGATGTTCTGGACTTCATCATGCAGGGATAGTTAAGAAGAAGGACCGATAAAGACTTTAGACTGTCGTACGTGTTTATATGTTATTAGTCAGGTTAATAAGCTACTATCCTTTAATTGGTAGTATCATTAAGTTCGTACATTAACACTGTGGTGTGGGTTACTTATATCCACATAAGTAGTATATAACTATGGTTAGGCATTAAATGTATTTCAGTGCTCATATACATTCAATTCTCCCCACCTGTATTCTGTTCACTACAATAGGTTAGTCATAAAGGCTACAAGTTAATAATAACCTCATAATTTATATACTACTCATTATCAATGTTAATTAGTAATCATAAATTAACTATAATAATTTTTATTTCATTTTAATCTAGAATAAAAATACTATGAAAAAGAAAGATCCAACAAACTCTATTTCAGGTTAGTAGTTATTCAATAGAAAACTATCGGTTACTAAGCAAGGATGAATAGTGGATAGCAGTGGAATTACAGGATACGTGTTTCGTCCCATTTTGGAATCGTCAGCTGTTTTAAGTATATATCGAGGCAATATACACAATATGCATATATTGGCTAATAAGAGACCCATCAATTGCACTCCTAAACGTCAATAGGAAAATTCAAACAAAATAACACCAAGTGAATCTAAACTTTACCTCATTGCACAACCAAGCGGCTTTCAGGACTTAGTAGCTAAGTGAATAACGCAATGGCGTTTAAAGTGAACGGTAATGGTTTGGAGTTCCAGAGGGAACATCAACTTTGAGATGCAAGTACATCCAGCTGACGAATAAGACGAAACGTGCTTCTTGGATTCCGATGCTATCCATTATCCATCTTTGCTTATAATAATTATCTTTGATTTTTAGTTCGAATACTTTAAAGATCTTATATTGCATAGTTGAAATCATGAGTCAATTGAAGCTAGACTACCATGGAAAACTTGGAATCACTAAACGGCCGTTTCGTCTTATTGTGGGACTCCTCAGCAGTGAGCATCTGGCCCAGTGGTCTATCGGTTAAGTGGTCTGGAGCGAGACTAGTAGGTCCTGGGTTCGAATCTCTCCCAGGAAAAGTCGTGGACACGCACTGCCATTGAGGAGTCCCACAATAGGACGAAATGTCCATCCAGTGCTTCCAGGTTTTCCATGATAGTCTAGCTTCAATTTGACTATTGATTTCAACTATGTAAAATATTGAAATCTTCACAAAACCCAGTTCTGATCTTATAATGGTTATGAAACTTCATGATCTTATGTTTTCACAATATTTCCAAAGCAGCGATGTTATAACTTCTTTATTTTATTGATCTTTCTTAATGTAGAGAAGGTACCAGTTGCATGTTCGAATACAACAAAGAAATGTTGTACATATGGAATACGTGAACCAATTGAACCATGGTTTCCATTAGATTCATTATTTATAAAAAGTAATAAGATGAACCAGAAAGTAACTCCACAGTAAGTTATTTCTTATATGGTATATTTCACCTTTTATATTGGTTAGCTTTCATTCAAGTCGTTCTATTTGAATATATGAGATTTCATGTGAATTAATAAGAGTTGATAAGAGTTAGACAAGGTTGCTTACTCTCTACCTCTCTCTTTCTAATGATGATGATCGAATGGATTATGAAGACCTCGAAATCTGAGGGAAAGTACGAAGTAGATGAATTGAACTTTGCAGATGACCTGATCCTTCTATCCTATACATATCAACAAATGCAGATGAAGGCAAACAGAGTAGTAACAGTCTCTGCATCAGTATGTTTCAACATACACAAGGGGAAAAACAATGTCTTTAAATACAACCCTGAGAACAACAAGACAAACATACTTGATGGAGAAAATCTGGATGATGTGGAATCTTTCACATTCATGGGAAGCATCATCGATGAACAAGGAGGATCTGATGGAGACGTAAAGGCGACGACTGACAAACTATGGGCTGCATTCCTACAGATGAGGAACATATAGAAATCAAAACAACTGTCAGTCAATATCAAAGTCAAAAGCTTGAATGCGAACATCAAGACAGTTCTAGTGTACAGAGTTAAAACTTGGAAAACTACCACAACCATCATCAACTACGAACAAGTATTTACAGAAAGTTTTCAATAAAAGATACCCAATGTCTGTTGCCTGGGTACAATCTGCAACAGTCTACTGAGGAAAAGACAAACCAGCTTGCAGCTGAAGAGAAAAATAGTGAAAGTAAGACGTAAATTGTGAAAATCATCAAACTACATCATAATACAAGCGCTAACTAGGAATCCAGTAGGGAAACGGAAGTGGAGGTCAAAGAACACATTGCATCGAGAATTGGAATCAGACATAAATAGGACGAATAACAACTGAAAATAACTTCAGTTGATTATCCAGGACAGAGTTGGATGGAGAATGCTGATAAGCGGCCAATGCTCCTCCAAGCGTAAGTAAGTAAAGTAAGTAAGTTCTTGAATGACTTCCTTAGCCTATGTTAATGTATATTTTGATTGTGTTAGTATCATAGGAAGTCTCTGGTATTCTCAGTACATATTCAATATCTTACAACTTTAATGTGAGTCTTAACAGTTGCAATCTCATCATTCCCATATAGATTGTACTTTTTCTCCTTTATCATTTGTATTACAGTTTACGCTTGAATCGGTCAAAAAGTTGTGATACTAAATATGTTAACAATTTTAAAGTAAGTGATTGATTTTTCTTACGTCCTTGATCTGTTTACCCATTGATATACATGAAAGAAGAGGTTTTGTGGAGATTTAGTATTTTCATAGTTGAAAGCGTGAGTCAATTGAAGCTAGATCGTGGATGAGCACTGCTGAGGATTCCCATAACAGGACGAAACGGCCGTCCAGTGCTTCCATGTTTTCCATGGTAGTCTAGCTT
>NC_031496.1:867202-927352 GCF_000237925.1 Schistosoma mansoni
AAAATTATTTTTAATAAAAATGGACAAAAAAATTCTTCAAACATATTTGATAATTTTTTTTTGTCTTTTTTACTGACAATGATTTGTAATGAATAAAGAATTAAAGGAATGATATTTGTTGTTTAGTAATCAATGCTTCTGATTGAATTATTTAGAAGAACCCGGATGTCAACGATTTGAATAGTTCAACAACAATGAAACACAGTGAAACAACATTGGGGATCGCTGAGGTGGAGGTTAGTGAAAACCTCATGAAAACTACGGAAGAAAGATATGAACACTTGGTAAGTATTTGATGTCTAGTGACACCTGCTAATTCTTTGTTTTTCTACAGAATATGAATATAGGGGTAACGGAAGAAGATGACAGCTTTAGATCTGAAGAAGGATACGGCAATGAATCATACTTACTTACTTACGCCTATTACTCACAATGGAGAATAGATCGCCGACCAGCATTCTCCTACCCACTTTGTCCTTGGCCTTCATTTCTAGTTCTATCCAATTTTTATTCATCCTTATCGTATCTGTCTCTATTTCTCGGCGTAATGTGTTCATTGACCTTCCTCTTTTCCGCTTCCCTTCCGAATTCCATTTGAGGGCTTGATTCGTGATGAAGTTTTGTGATTTCCTTAATGTAGGCCCGATCCACTTCCAACATCTTTTCCTAATTTCCCCTTTAGCTGGAAGCTGGTTTGTCCTCTTCCATACAAGGCTGTTGCTGATAGTATCCGGCCAGTGAACATTTTATACACATTTTAGAAATAATTATTTACTAATTCATCTTGCATTGGGCTGTTTGGACCTTCCCATTGACGTCTGAAACTGCAGTTGATCAGTTTCTTATTGACATATATGCATCCTATGCAGATTGACTCAATACTACCTTAAGTCACAAGCATTATAAGCAGAGATTAGTGGTGGCTAGCAGTAGAATGCAGGACGCTCGTTTCATCCAGTTTCAGACCCGTCAACTGGATCTGCCTGCATCTCAGAGTTTAAGCCATCCTCACAAAAGGCACATATACTAATAAGAGATTGATTAATTGCAGTTCTCAATGTCAGTGGGAAGATTCAAATAACCAATACAAAAATGAATTAAACTTCAGCGAACTGCACAAGCTGGCTTTCGGGACTCAGTAGTTAAGTGGATAACGAGATGGTTTATGAAGCAAACATCTATAAACAATAATGTAGAATTCATTCTGCACGTTTTAGATTATGTTCAGTTATTAATTATTATGGTCATCAAAGCAATGATTGAATGTTCAATAACATAACATGGTATAACGTCTAAAACAAAAATTAACTTAATATTATTCAGTTTGCCTCCGAATGCCCTGGTACGGTCGAGAGTAAGGATAGTTAGCTCTCTCTCTCTCTCGAAATCCACTTACATGGTCAAGTGCAAACAACCACTGTCAGGGAAGTCCTACTTACTAGCTTCTCGTGGCAATAACGTTGTTCACGAAATTAAGAGAACGAAAAGTGAATGGTCGGTGCTTTAACCGGATTGGTGGACACGGAAAGTCCACCTAGGGGAGTTGGAATACCCTCACTCCAAACCAATAATGGGCTCCAGGATCCTGAGAGAACAAATGGCGTATGAATCAATCTTTGGTCACCGACTACCATGAGAATGCATCTCCTGACATTGCTCCACTAGCATGTGGATCAGATCTTTAGGTCAAAGATTCCGGGTGTGGCCTCCTAAGAAAACAACCTGCTTCAGTTTGATCACCTGGGCAGTATCCCAGCCCTCATACAAGTCAAATGAGATTTGTGTGGCGCATATCTATTTGATGCCTCCTTGTATCAATGTTAATATGTTTTTATTTTATCCATTCTAGTTACCATTCAAAAGTGAATCCAGGTTATATCATAGTTCACCAAATTTAATGAATCAATCATCTGGTGATTTGGTTATCAATCAAAATTTCTCAAGTTTATTAAATGAAGTAAGTTTATAATATTAAACAATTGAATGAAATAATCACTGTTAAGGTGATCAAAAAAAAGTCTTCCTTACGCTTGTTAACCTTCATGGAAGAGCATTGGCGGCTCATCGGCATTCTCCATCCAACTCTTTCCTGGATAATCATTTACAGTTGCTTCCAGTTGTTATTCATTATTTTCATGTCTGATTCCTATTCTTGATGAACTGTGTACTTTGACCTTCCACTTTTCCATTTCCTTACTGGATTCCTAGTTAGCGCTTGCTTCTTGATGCAGTTTGATGATTACCTCAACATGCATTCGAACCACTACCAAAATCTTTTCCTAATTTCCTCTTCATGCGGAAGCTGACTTTCACTCATAGTAGTCTGTTGCTGGTAGAATCCAGCAAACAGACATTGGGTATCTTGAATAGAACACCTGTCTGTGAATACTTGTTCGTAGTTGATGATGGATGTGGTAGTTCTCCGAGTTTTAGCTCCGTACAAGTAGTATAAATAACATTAGCGGAAGAGTGAAAGCGCTAATTATCACTGTCTAAATAGTATTATGACTGGATATTCAACTTCTCTATCAATACTGATAACTAGGATTTTATGATTTTCAGTTTTCTTATTACGTTATAAGTAGGAAACTTTGTCAACTAGCATAAAATTCAAACTGCAAAACAGATGTACTTGGTATTATTTACTTGCATCTTTCAATTGATGTTTAGGTCTGCAATTGATCAGTTTCTTTTTGTCATATGTGCAAATTGTGCGTATTGCCTTGATATTGCCTTGATTCACAAGCTTTATAAACAAAGATGGATTCTCGCTGGCACAGGAATCCAGCAGAGAACAGAGGAGTACAGAATTCGAGTCCCGACTGGAGTGAACATCAATTCTGAGGTGTAGTTATGTACAGCTGACGAGTCCCAAATAGCACGAAACGCGCGTCCTGGATTTCACTGCTAGCCACTATCCATCTTTGCTTATAAATTATTTACTTACGACTGTTATTCCTCATGGAGGATCATACGCCGCTCATCAACATTCTTCATCTAACTCTACCTGTAGTTTTTTTAGGGCTACTGCCGGTCTCCATCCCGAGTAAAGAAAGAGGATTGAGCATGGAATAGGCAACCAGAGTAAACTATAAATTGATTTACTTATAATTTCATATAATCACCAGAGATTTCGCTTGTAAAATCATTAACATTGAGCATTGAAATTAACTCATCTATTGTAAAGAATGAACCACTCTAATCTGTTTCTTCACTTATGCTACAGATTTTCTCTAGCGTTTCAAGGCTTCATTATCGATATGAAATAGGTCTTATAAGTATTCAACGCTCTACAAGAAGTAACTACTTTTAGTAGTCTATGAAGGAATCGTCGTAATGATTATAAATATTTTGTTAGGATGGATATTGAAGTAACTAGGATCAATAATACTAGCATTTGATCATAAGAATTGAATAAATACATAATTCTTAATAGTTGAGATCATGACTCAACTGAAGCTAGACCACCATGGAAAACCTAGAAGTACTGGACGGCCGTTTCGTCCTATTGGGGGACTCCTCGGCAATGCACATCCATGATCCTACCTCACGAGATTTGAACCCAGGACCTATCAGTTTCGCGCGCGAGCGCTTAACCACTAGACCACTAAGCTGGCTGGCATCCCAAGGTGTTAATGTCTAACTTCAACCGATCGACGAAATTGAGCAACCCATCCACCAGTTGTCTTCAGTGAGTTGATATCTCATAACAGACCTGGTTGAACTCCATTGGTTCACAAAACCCCTTCTGATATTAAATACATATTTACTGTTATCTCATGTATATATTCAAGTTTCCATACACCGAAACACTAGAAAAATACTTGCTTTAGTTAAACAGTATTAAAGAACAGATGGCATTGTATACGTGTACCATTTTAGTTTAGGATGCTTCAGAAGTGTTAACTTATCATTCCATTAATGACCAGAGAGGTTTGAATAATTTTCCTGATAAGCGTTTTTTTAGCGAGTTGGTTTTCTACGGGATGGAGTCGCTAACCCCATGCCCAACCCTCCTCCTTTGTCCGGGCTTGTGACCGGCAGTAGCCCTCGGAGGAGCCACAAGCGGAGTTAATAACCAAAGGGGATATTATTGAAAAACTGAGTTCTACCTCTATAGCCCATATCTTGTATTTTGATCAATGTGAAAAACAGCTTGGTCACTATCCAATCACTTCAGTCTTATCAGTCTATCCAAGTCTCTTCGATGCCCAAAAATGTCTAGGTTCTATATCTTGTGATATTCAATGTTTTTGTTTTACTTTTACAAACTACCCAACTCAATACCTTTCTTTTGCTTTTCTGACAATTCTGTTCAGTTAACCCAACAAAGGAAGTTAATATTAGATATGGAAGATCAGACTGCTAGTAATCTTGAAGAAAATATATCACCAGGATATTGTACTCTCAGCGAAGACAATAAAATCTGTAAGTAACGTGAATATTTTATTGAATATAAAATATCATTATAAGCGAAGATGGATAGAAGCTAGCAGTAGAATCCAGGAAGCGCGTTTCGTCCTATTTGGGACTTGTCTTGCTTACTTACTTACTTACGCCTGTTACCCCTCGTCGAGGAGCATAGGCCGCACACCAGCATTTTCCATTCAACCCTCTCCTGGGCAATCCTTTCTAGTTTTTTCGAGGTAACATTCATCCTTTTCATATCTGCTTCTATTTCCCGACGCAATGTGTTCTTTGGCTTTCCTCCTTTCCGCTTCCCTTCACCATTCCAAGTTAGGGATTGCCTTGTAATGCACATTGGTGGTTTTCTTAATGTATATCCGATCCACTTCCAACGTCTTTTCCTAATTTCTTCTTCAGCTGGAAGCTAGTTTGTCCTCTCCCATAAAACGCTGTTGCTGATAGTATCCGGCCAATGGATGTTGAGTATTTTGCGTAGACAACTGTTTATAAATACTTGTACCTTCTTGACGATGGATGTAGTAGTTCTCCACGTTTCAGCTCCGTACAGTAGAACTTTCTTGACGTTCGTATTGAAGATTCTCACTTTGAATTTAGTTGACAGTTGTTTTGAGTTCCATATGTCAGCTGGATATATCTGCATCTCAGAGTTGATATTCACTCTGAGACTCGAACACAGTACCGATCGCTTCAAACGCCATCGCGTTATCCACTTAGCTACTGAGTCCTAATAGCCACTTGCGCATCCTGCATTCCACTGCTAACCACTATCCATCTTTGCTTATAATGCTTGTGAATTAAGGCTATATCGAGGCAATACGCACAATATGCCCATATGGCCAATAAGAGACTGACCAGTTGCAGTCCTAAACATCAATGCGAAGATTCAAACAAACAATACTAAGTGAATCCAAAACTTAATCCCTTTGATTAATTGTGTTATATCTCTAGTCATTCCAGCTTACAATTTAATACATGATATTCTATAGTAATGAAATCATTCGTAATGATAAATTTTTGTTTAGAATAATATCATTGTTTTAATGTTTCAGTGACAATAATCCATTCGAATGATGACGGTCTTGTTCATCCTTCTAATCATGTGTAAGTTAATTTTATTCGAATATTACTTTGTTGAACTGGAAGACCTTCTAATGACGCTGAAGTGATCTTGAGAATGTCCTCCTATTAACCAAGACTAAATGAAGATTATAAATCAATGTGAGGAATTAGAATTAATATTTTCCAGTTGATGGTTAAGGTTAGGAATTAGATTAACAGTTTTCATCATGAGCTGATATCAGCTATGACGCCGAAATGCTACTTAGCCAAATGGATTGAATGAATTTCGCATCAAAATCCAGTACCTGTTATCGGTGAGACTAAAAGTTATGGATGACCTTTGAGCTAAACCGAAGTGGCCTTGAAAGTGTCTACCTGCTTACTAGAGCTAAATAAAGATTATAAAGCAGTTTGAAGAATAAGGATTATGATTCATAGTTGATGGTTAGGGTTAGGAATTCGATCTACGGTTTTTCATCACAAACTGGCATCAACTAAAATGCCAAGACGTTGTTTGGTCAAATAGGTGAGTGAATTTTGCGGCAAAATCTATCATGAAGTATATAATCATGAATTATTAGAATGCCCTTTAAAAAATAACACCGCCTGCGGCTCTTCTAAGACTACTACCAGTCCCCACCCCACGTAAAGAAAGAGGGTTAAGCATGGGTCCCGTAGAAAACAACCACACTCATTATCAAAAAGGTATGTGAGATACTGAATATCTGTTGACCGAATACCAGCAGCACTAACCTATTGTGGTAGAGAACAAACCAATTTCCAACTGAGTAAAAAATTAAAAAAAGACGCTTAAAGTGGATAGGTTACACATCGAAGAAATCATCGAACAACATTAAGAAACAAGCGCTAACTTTGAATCTTGAATGGAAACGAAAAAAGAGGAAGATCATATGCTCACTAGTGACTGGCTCCATGAGGTAATTCCTGAAGTTCTAGTGAGAAGTCGTGACCAGTTGAGCTCATCTATGTCAGCTAGAGAAAGGTATCTACCTCAGTACAATGGAAGTTGGTCGTGAAATTTCGTGGATTGGTTAAGGTTAGACATTAACACCGTTGGATGCCGGATCGGTGGTCTCTGGCACGAGACTGGTAAGTCCTCGGTTTGAATCTCGCGAGGCGGGATCGTGGATGCACACTGCTGAGGAGTCCCACAATAGAACGAAACGGCTGTCCAGTACTTTCAGATTTTCCATGGTGGTCTAGCTTCAATTGACTCATGATCTCATCTATAAAAGAAGACCAAAGAACATATTACATCAAAAATTGTAAGCAGACATGAAAAGGATGATTAACAACTAGAAAGGATGGATTGCCCATGACGGAGTTAGATGGAGAATACTAATGAGAAGCCTATTCTCTTCCATGATAGGTAACAGGCATAAGTAAGTTCATTTTAATATGTAAAGGGGGAACTTATATCGATTATTATTATTATTACTATTATTCTTTATTATGAAGGAATGACTTGGAAACAAGTTACCATATCAAATCAGTGAATATGGTTGGTAACCATGGCAACAAAATCGATCAATATTTAAATAACCAACCTATATCGATTAAACAATTCATTCATTTAAATTCATCTGATCTATTATTATTATTATTATCACCAAAAATCAATAATGATAAGAATCATTTACAAATTGATTGGAATAAAATAATACAAAAATTACCTAAAAATATTGAATCAATATTAGAATATTTTGGATCAACTAAACAAGATCAATTCATGAATATTAAGGTAAATTAATTAATCACATAGTAACAATGAAGTTAATAATAGTTATCATTGGATATATGTAAAGGTTTAAGATATTGATCAGGTGCCCTAATTGAAGTAGGTAGTTTTCTTAAGAGGCCACACCCGGAGCCTTTGATCTTGACGTCTAATCTAAAAGGCAGTGAACCAGCTTTAGGAGATGAAGTCCCATGAAAGCAGGTGATTAACAACAGGTTCATACAACATTTGTTCTCTCAAGATACTGGAGCCTATGTGCATCATTGGTTTGGAATCAGGGTTTTCCAACTCTCCTAGATGGATCCCCCATCTCTACCAATTAGGTTACGGCACCGTATCGTCCTCTCAATTTCGTAAACAATAGTAATGACATGAGAAATTAGTGAGTAGGACTTTCCTTGAAATAGCTGTATACTCGTGGTCATGTGAGAGCATTCCGACAGAGAGAGAGGGAGAGTCAACTCTTCCTACACTCGACTGTACCAAGGCAATGTGAAACATACATCGTCTAATCATTTTTAATCAGGAATAAATGAAGGGAAATGTATTTATCATCAAAAACCTTTTTGTGCAAATGATTGTATTCTTCACCAATGAATATTGATTTAATAGTTGAATTCATGAGTCAATTAAAGTTTAACCATTAAGGAAAATCTGGAGGCATTGGACTGCCGTTTTGTTTTATTCAATGACTATAATATTCACGAAAAACCCTTTCTGATTATAATCATCATATGCTTACTAGTGATTGGCTTCAAGAGGTATTTTCTTGAGTTCTGGTGAGAAGCAGTGACCAGTGAAGTTCAACCAGATCTGTTGTGAGATAGTAACTCACTGAAGACAATGCTGGACGGTGACGAGATTTCATGGATTGATTGAAGTAAGACATTAAAATCGTTAGATGCCTATTCAGTAATATAGAGGTTAAACGTTCTCTCATAAGGTCAAATGCAAGAACTTCAGGCCTCACAGTGGGCGTCTAGCTTTTATATCACTGAGTTAGAATTCAATGCATTGGTTCTAACTTCAGTCGATTCAGAATATCTTCTAACCACTTTCCAATGTAATTGTTAAGCAACTGTTTCGTACTGCACATAGTTAAACTTCACTAGTCACAATTTCCCACTGTAACTGTAGGAATAATGTCTTTAAATGAATCACTATTGAACTCAGAGTGATCAGTCACTATATCCTGCATTCAATGGTATAAAACTCATGTGGTTATTGGGGAACCTGACAATTCCAGTTGTAGTCCCATGAAGGGTTATATGGATGCACACTATTGAAGAGCGGTCACGCTCTCAGGTCATTAAGACCACTACTAATCCAATTTCCTTTTCAGGTACTTCTAGAAGAACCCTTCCACTGTGTGGGCAACCGAGAAGTGATAACTGCCCTCATACCTCTAACAGCACTCAAGACTAACCGTATTAAGGAATCCTATACTATTGACACTAACATATTTTATTGTTCTGTACTGTTTTCTCTTATCATATTTATTTATCAGTTAGTTATAAATGAAATAGAAAACCTTACACAAGAAATCAACAGAAATTCATCTACGAGATTAGGCTTCGATTTATGTCGACGAGGTGCTTTATATAGAAAGGTGAGTAGGGCATTGTTTGTTTTTTTCTTGTTTTTTTGTACCTCATTTATGATAGCAGTCAAATTGCTTATGAAAAGAGGGTTGTTAACATGTACATTCTGGTAATGTTCGTATAGTGAACGAGAACACAAATGTCCCTCCCCCCACACTTCCAGTCAAACAAGTTGAATTCTAGTAGGCCCTTCTAGAGAGAAATGCTACATCGAAGCACGGCACAACTAGCTGGACTCAATAACTGGTTTTTGCATTGCTTACGCAGAATCATTACATCGTTACATATTTTTTGGGTAGACTCGTTCTTTCTTTCTTTATGAATCATCAATAATGATGCAATGATTCTTTGTAGCAATCGTAATCATTTATGGGTATAGGTAGAGAGGGTGATTAGGCAGATCACCACCCTGTGTTACCGCTCATGTTATTACATGGAAACAGTCCAACAAATGGGGGCAACTAAATATTTTTGAATATAAAATTACAAAATCTCTTAGTGAAATGTAAGAATCATACAGTCAATACTTCATTTGCAATTACGTCAAACCCAACTGTTCCTTCTTCAAAATGTCAATCAATTGTTTTAGACTTTATTGTTCATTGGTTCCACAACCAATCCTTCTCTTCTCTTCAATATTCTTTACCTTCTACTACCGGACATTCAACTTTCGATTGCTAATACATACTACTTATATCTATCGACATCAGTAGCACACATCATACCAGTATGGATATCTTATCGGCATGAAAACGGGTTTTTTTTGTTATCTGACTACATCAGATGGTGTAAGAGTGGGTGTAGTAAAGATACAAATTGAGATAAAATTATGTAGGAGGAAGAAGATGAATTAGATAAGTAAGAGTAGGTGTGAAACCAAAAGGAGGTGAAAGCTCAAAAGGAAAACAATATCGAGAGAGAAGAGTCCTACATGTAGACATTCAAATAGAAGTCATATTAAAGTAAATAAGAGAATGGTAAATGAAAATGAAAAAAAAGGAGAGTATTTAGATTTACTAGTAGTAACAAAAGTTGTAGTATCAGTTTATTTGTTAAGCCCATATACTTTATTCTAGTTGCTGGCCAAGCCAATTCGCCTGTCATGATTCATATTTTGATCTTGTTCATTATTCGCTTATTAACCTTGGCTATACTTTTATATGAGCATATATGTGTACACTTCGTATCTTATTCATCATATGTCTGTCACTCATTTTTGTCCGACTATAAATGTTGATTAACGCTTGCTTAAATCGAGTTGGCTTCCCAGCCATCTGCAATACGCATCATCTTTCGCCTCGCTCTCGAGTTGGCTTCCCAGCCATCTCCACTGCATGTTATTTCCGCCTCGTTCACTTCCTTCACTTATTCACCTGTTCACTCGCTCGTTATTATTCGCTCAGGTGTTGCTAACTTTCTGACCTGAGTTATTCGACAATAAACTGTAGTCGCTGCTATCCTTTGTCTTCTGATTTTACGCGCCGTTAAGATTAGAATTGTATCGATTATCGAAACGAACGATTAACGAATCGCGGCACTACAAAGTGATAATAAACGAAATTATCCTTTGATAGTAAAGCCATATCTATACATACCAAACATTCATCTTGTTTACTTTTTGAATTAATCATTTTTATTTACTTATTTAAACACATAAATCTTGGTACAAGGAAGCACCAGATATATATGCGCCACACAAATCTCATTTGATTTATGTAAGGGCTGTGATACTGTTCTGGTGCCCAAATTGAAGCAGATGGTTTTCTTAGAAAGCCACAACCGGAGCCTTTGACCTAAAGGTCTTGTTCACAAGACAGTGGAGTATCGTAAGGAGATGCGATCCCATGATAGTCAGTGACCAAAGATTGATTCATACGCCATTTGTTCCCTCAGGATACTGAAGCCCATTTGCATCATTGGTTTGAAATGAGGGTTTTTTAACCCTTGTAGGTGGACTTTCCGTGTTCACTAACCCGGTTAAAGCGCCGGACATTCACTTTTCTTCCTGTCAAGTTCTTAAACAACAGTAATGTGGCGAGAAGGCAGTGAATTTATTCAATATTATATTCTTAGCACAATATTAACTTCTAAGCATAAAGTATTTCAGCGAGTTTCCGTTTCCTATTTCTTTATCAACTATACTTACCTATGCTTTTCTGTACATTTTTTTATTCTTACCCAATAGTCACTTCCTATGCTTCTTCTCTTTTGTGATTTGTGACTGTCGGCTTCTACATATTCAAGTGCCATCTTCTCCATGATCAAGTAGAGGATGTAACATAAATTCACTTACACAATACAGATTCACGTACTTGATTACGAACCATACTAAGTATGAGAAATAGTGATATTATCCAATTATCCAAACAGATGTAGATATAGTGATGCTTGAGTCAAAGACTTATTGGCTGAAAATCTAACAGCCTAACACCTAAGGAAATGTTATATAATTCTCAGACTTCTAGTGTGAAGCTATGATCAATGGAGTTCAATCAATATCAGTTATAGTCAGGTATCTATCACAGACAATGGAAGATGTTCGCAAGATTTAATAAAATTGATTAAATTCTGACTGTGTAGTCTAGAAGTTAAGCGTTCACGCACACAACAGAAGGTTCTGAATTCCAATCCCGCGTTCAGTATCATGAATGTACACTGTCACTGAGGTGTCCCATACTAAGACGAAATGACCATCCTCTCCTTTATTTCGTTTCAACATACTTTCAGTTTCCTTCATCATAGCCTTTTCTAAATGTATATCCTTTTTCAGATTGGAAGATTACAAGATGCAAAAGCTGATCTTCTTAGATCTATTCAACTTGAATCAAAATTATCATCTGCCCATTGGAATATACATTTTATATACTTACTTGAAGGTAAAACAAAAGAAGCATTATATCATTTAGAACAATGTATGAAATATACTAATATAATTGAACCAATACAAAATACTACTTATAATCATAATATAAGTAGTAGTAGTAGTACTACTACTACTACCACTAATACTACTGATATCAGTAGAACTATAAGTAGTATACAAAAATTCAGTACAAATTTCAACCAGCTATATTATAATATTCTTGACTCAAAAGCATTTATTTATTCTATATTAAATGATTCTATAATGGAAATGAAAATATGGACCAAATTGATTGATTATAATCCAACATATGAATTAGCATATGAGAAAAGAGCTAATCTTTATCTTAAGGTGATTGTGATATTTCACTTTTTTTTTTCTTTTTTGTTTGTTTGTCTTAATACACAGCCTTTGCTCCTCCACAAGGGGGTAACAGGTGTAAGTAAGCAAGTAAGTATAATATCTCTTAGTGATTATGGAAGGTTAACAGTTGGTTATTCATATACAAAGATATATAGAATGAGATTCGAAAAGCAGAACATAATTTTGACTAACGATTGACTCAAACGCCATTTGTTCCCTCAGAATACTGGAGCCCATGTACACTATTGGTTTGGAATGACGGTTTTCCAACTCCCCTAGGTGGACTCGCCGTGTCCACCAACCCGTTTAAAGCGCCGGACATTCGTCTTTCGTCCTCTCATTTTCGTAAACAACAGTAATGCTACGAGAAGGCCGTAAGTAGGACTTCCCTGGGAGGAGCTATATACGCGTGGCCATATGCGAGCATTTCGAGAGAGAGAGCGAACTCTACCCACTCTTGGCCGTACCAAGGCATTCGGGGGCGGACTGCAATCGATCAGTCTCTTATTGGTTTGTGTGCATACTGTGCATATTGCTTCAATATTACCTTGATTCACAAGCACTATAAGCAAAAATGGATAGTGATTAGCAGTGGGATTAAAGATGCTCATCTTGCCATATTTGAGACTCGTCAGCTGGATGTATCTGTATCCAACAGTTTATGTTGACTCCAGAATTCGAACCAACTAGCTTTTGCTTTAAACTCCATCACGTTATTCACTTAGCTACTGAGTTCTGACAGCCACTTCGTTTTGCAGTAGGGTGAAGTTTAAATTCACAATTGGTATAGTTTATTTGAATCTTCTCATTAGTAATTAGGACTGAGATTGATCATTCTCTTATTAACATATGTAAATACTGTACATATGGCATCAAGTGAACATCAACTGTGGGATGCAGGAACATCCAGCTGACGAGTCCGAAATAAGATGAAAAGCGCGTCCTTGATTGCACTGCTAGACACTATCAATCTTTCTAGTCTATATTTCTGTGAAAAACATATTCTTTCGAATGTTTATTGCATATAGGTATCTTCCATTACAAATTGACAGCTAGTAAACAAACAATGAATATCTGTATATCAAGTCACTGTTCATTTTCCAATGTCATTTAAATTATCAGCGGTTCTCGTAACAATATTCAGTAGTGATATATACTGATTGTCTTGGATTATAATGTAATTTAGTATAGAATAGACTTAAATAGAAAAATTATCGCAGCACATAGGGGAACTATTAACGGGGACCCACTCTAATGGTGCTTGTTCTGCTCTCGTACAAAGTGCTATGCCAACACCTGCAAGTCCACAAGAACTAGCCATCAGGTCGCCAGATACATGGAGAGTGTATCTCGTCAGCTGTCCATTTTGGCAAGGTGAGGTCAAGTGAATAACCACACTAGGATTCTGTATGTGTGTTTCGGAAACATAGCATACATTAATGGAACAAGATTCTAGGGTCTTAGCGAAGGAGACCTGTTGGCCGACTTGACATAGGGTACGTACGTTGAAGGCTCCAATGTGTAGTTTGGAGCGAGGTTTTAGTAGACCTGGGACAGTGTTTTGCTCAATAGAATCGTTGGCCATGTTGACACTTGAGGAGGAAACCGAAAGAGGAAGTTAAGTGTTAAAAGTCGATGTGAGAGGAACAATAGGAATTGAAGGAGTTGGATTATGAATACAGTGATTTTGAGTGCTGTTAGGGGTATGAGAGCGGTCATTACTTTCCAATTGAACAAACCGTGGAAGTGTTCTTCGTGAGATACTTGGAAAAGAAACTGTGTTAGAGTTGGTTCTAGTGACCTGAGAGCGTGACTGCAGTGCTCAAAGGACAACTGCTTGAGATCGGTCACATATGACCTTTATGTGGATAATTTTTGTGTTAGCTCCGTACTTGTTGAGACCTTACTACCGGAGACGGATATCCATGGGATAAGGCGAGGTGTGAATTTTTAGAGTCGACCTTTTTAACCCCACCCCTCCTTGTGAGAAAGCAGCATCTCTGTTATGTTGGTTGTCTGAAGGAAACACCTTACTGTTGTCACACCTCTGTACAATCAGCAGTACGATTTTGCCAACGAACCTTGGATTTGCTTCTTTCAGTCTTACCGCTATTCAACCGACCTGTCTGGCATGGTAGGACCTTGAGGTACGATTGTTTCGACCAGTATAGCTCGATTGGTTCATCACGATAAGCAAACCCGACCACTACATCAAGGTAGCAGCAATGATCAGGAAAAAGTGGTAACTAGAATATAGCGTAACTTTCATATGAGATAAATGGTACTCAATATTATCTATTTGATGTGATCAAATAACTCAATGATACTACTCAAATCTACTTATGCATGTCTATTATCCTTTAGCCATAAATATTATTGCCTTTCTTATTTGTTTCAGTTAAAAATGTATCATCAAGCATATACTGATTTTATGAAAATCCTCAATTTAAATCCTAAATCATTCAATGCACAATTTCAATGTGGTTTATATAAATTCCATATGAAGTAAGTAAGATTTCCATTATTTCATTCAGTTCCATTTTGTTGATGCAGGAGATTAGGGAATGATGGTAAATCAGTTGATGAGGTTGTGAATCATCATTGACTGAGATGGTTGGTCTACATGTTACGTATTCCTGACCTCCGAATACCACAACATGCAATGCTGACCAGTGTTGGAGACAGATGGGAGAAAGTTAGGGGCGGCCAAACTAAAAGGTCAAATCAGTCCATAAAGTCGCTTACTTCTGGTCTGAGACATGTTAGTAGACGTATACTACTTGGTTGGGGTTCGAGTGACTATCGTAAGCAATGTTTGGAGACTGTGGGTGACATGGTTCAGAATCGATCACAATGACTTGGGTGTATACATTCTTTATCTTCCCTCAAACTGTGTTTGTATTAACAGCACTTCATCCCTCGAAACATCCTTGAAAGTTCTCATAGTAAAGCTCTCCAGCTGATTCACAGTTTCACTTCTTTGATATTATCATATTATCACAAAGTGTAACAATTATTCAAATAATGAGCCAGCTGGCATTCGATGGTGTTAATATTCAACTTCAAAGAATCTAAGAAATAGAGCAACCTTTTACCATTGTCTTCAGTGAGTTTTTATCTCACAAGAGGCCTGGTTGAACTTCACTGATTATGACTTCTCACCAGAACTCCAGGAAATATCTCTTGAAGCCTGTCACTGGTGATCATATGATTATTATCAGAAGAGGTTTTGTGGAGATATTAGTAATTTTA
This sequence comes from Schistosoma mansoni, assembly GCF_000237925.1. Lineage (NCBI taxonomy): Eukaryota > Metazoa > Platyhelminthes > Trematoda > Strigeidida > Schistosomatidae > Schistosoma > Schistosoma mansoni. The sequence goes on from NC_031496.1 coordinate 882,528, forward strand.
TAGTTGAATTCATGAGTCAATAGAAGCTAGACCATCATGAGAAACCTGACTCAGTGGTCTAGAAGTTAAACGTTCGCGCGCGAGACTGATAGGTCAGGGGTTCGAATCTCGCGAGACGGGATCTTGGATCCGCAATGCTGAGGAGTCCCACACTAAGACGAAACGACCGTCCAGCGCTTCTAGGTTTTCCATGATGCTCCAGCTTCAAGTGACTCATGAACCCAACTATTAACAAAATACTGATAAAATAAGCGTTTTTCAACAGTTGGGATATGGTGTGTGGTACTGACATTGACAGATATATATAGTATGTATCATCAGTCAAAAGTGAAATATCTGGAGGCAGAAGGTGAAGACGATCAAAGAAATGAGGAAAAAGAATGATTGGTGTGGAAGCGAAGGAATAATGTGGTTTGAGCAGATTGATTGACATTTCGCTAATGAACTATTTATACTGTATGGTTCTCAGAATTTACTAAGAGATTCTGTAATTCTGTGTCGAAATATACTCGATTGTCCCTACTTGTGTACTTGTTCACTACATGGAGAGTACTTTGAATAGAATGATTTTGTTATGACTATAATTACATTATCTACATATCCAATTGACAATTACCTTTATTTTCATAGTTGAAATCATGAGTCAATTGAAGCTAGAACACCATGGAAAATCTGGAAGCACTGAACGGCCGTTTCGTCCTATTATGGGACTCCTCAGCAGTGCGCATCCACGATCCCGCATGTATATCCCTAAGTACATAGGTGTACTGCTAAGTGGTCTGTCGGTTAAGTGCTCTGGCGCGAGACTTGTAGGTCCTGGGTTCGAACCTCGTGAGGCGAGGTCGTGGATGCGCACTGCCACTGAGGAGTCCCACAATAAGACGAAACGACCGTCAAGCAGTGCTTCCAAGTTTTCCATGGTGGTATATCTTCAATTTATTCATGATTTCAATTATGAAAACACTGAATTCTCCACAATTACCTTTATATTGATTACTTTCTTCTTATTCAATTCTTTAGGGACTGGAGGAAAGCAGTCACCTATTTTCAGATGGTTCTTGTACATAATCCATCACATTATGAAGCAAGATATTATCTAGCTAGATGTTTATTAAAATTGTTTAATTATAATAAAGCATTAGCTGAATTAACAACTAGTCTTTATTATCAACCAATCTATTATAAAGTAAGTTTATGTAGTTAGTATAGATCTATTAAACAGTTCAATGATATATTCATGACGTTATTGAAGGATTCAGTCTTTTAAATTCACTTGATGTTGTTTATTTGAATCTTCTCAATGATGTTTAGGACTTCAATGGATCAGTCTTTTGTTGGCATCTCAGAGTGAACATAAACTTTGAGATGCAGGTACATCCACCTGACGAGTCCCAAATAGGATGAAACGCGCGTCAAACTGGATTCCACTGCTAGCCACTGTCCATCTTCCCATTGATGTTTAGGACTGCAAATGATCAATCACTTATTGACATATGTACATACTGTGAGTAGATAAGTGGATAATGATGGTGGAATCCAAGACTCACGTTTCGTCTAATTCGGTACTCGTCAGCTGGATGTATCTGTATCTCAGAGTTGATGATCACTCCAGGCAGGACTCGAACCCAGTACCGATCGCTTCGAACGCCATCACATTATTCACTTTACTACTGAGTCCTGATAACCACTTGGTTGTGCAATGGGATGAAGTTTAAATTCACTTGATATTGTTTACTTGAATCTTTTCATTGATGTTTAGGACTGAGCGTCCTGGACTCCATTTCTAGCCACTATCCATCTTTACTTGTAAACGAATAGTCAGTTTCACATTCAAATTACTGATTTTGAGCCTGTCTCAAACACTGTATCTCATTCAGTGACCTCATCATATAGATCATTACAAAAAAGTGTCATAGACTTCAGGACCGATTTTAATGGTAAACTATACCAACTTTAACACTATGAGATCATTGGTCAATTGAAGCTAGACCACCATGGAAAACCTGAAAGCACTGGACGGCTTTTTCGTCCTATTGCGAGACTCCTCAGCAATGCGAATTCACGATACCACCCCGCGAGATTCGAACCCCGGACCTACCAGTTTCGCGCGCGAACGCTTAACCTTTAGACCAGTGAGCCGGCTGGCATCCAACGTTGTTTATCTCTAACTTCGACCAATCCACGAACTTGAGCAACCATTCACCAATTGTCTTCAGTGAGTTGATATCTCCCAACAGACCTAGTTGAACTCCACTGGTTACTGCACACTGCTGAGGCGTCCCACAATAGAACGAAACGGCCTTCCAGTACTTCCAGGTTTTCCATGGTTGTCGTCCAGCTTCAATTGATTCATGATCTCAACTATATAAAATTACTAAAATCTCCATAAAACCCCTTTCTTCTTTAACACTATAAGTTCATCTATTATATGATCTAATTATTCATTATCATTATTATTATAGGCTTTATTTACACGTGGTTGCCTTTTAACTAAAGCTTGTCCATTACAATCATTACGTGATTTAACATTATGTATATATATTGGTAATAAAAAATATCAAACTATGGCTTTAATTCAACGTGGATTAATCTTATATCAATTAAAAAAGTATGTTAATACATTTATCATTATACTACTCAATAAATTATCAGTAGATCGTTGTAAAGATTGGTAAGCAGAGATGGATAGTAGCTAGCAGTGGAATCCAGTTTGACGCGCGTTTCGTCCTATTTGGGACCCGTCAGATGGACGTACCTGCATCTCAGAGTTGATGTTCACCCTGAGACTCGAACCCAGTACCCTCGCTTCAAACGCCATCGCGTTATCCACTCGACCACTGTGTCCTTATAGCCACTTGCTTGTGCGATGGGGTGAAGTTTAAATTCATTTAGTATTGTTTGTTTGAATCTTCTCATCGATTTGTTATAACTCCAACTGGTCAATCTCTAATTGGCATATGTGCATACTGTGCGTATTGCCTTGATATAGCCTTCATTCACAAACATGGTAAGCAGAGATCATGAATCAAAAGTACCCTGACCCAATAATGCTACTAGTGCGGATGAAGAACTAAGTTCGACAAATACTCTCAGCGATGAGATAGAGGAAGTTCAAAATACCATTGACAACCTCAATGAGTAAGCCAGTGAAGTGATCCAACAAAAGTTCAATAAGATGAGGTAACATCACTTTGAGAAACGTTGTGAGCTGATTTCCAAGATCTTAAACCATTAGTTAAAACCTAGAAACACCCCACGCAGTCATTTTTCTTTTCCTTGTATGAGATAATTCAGAAGTGGGCATCTACACTCCGTCATGTGGGACTTGAAACCAGGACTTTTAGTTTCGCCCTAAAACGCTTAAGACCACTAATCCGAGACAGTGGTGTACAATTCTAACTTTAGTCAATTCATCCTATATTCTGTAGTCACCTTCAATTTTCTTTGATGGGTAACTGACTCACACTTGACACGTTTGAACTACATTAGTCAAAACTTCTCACTAGTACTCCTAGAATTTCCTCTCGAAGATGGCCATTAGTAAGGATATGATGATTATCAGTATAGGGTGTTGGAGATTGTTGAGTTTCATTGAAATCATGGGTCTTAGTTACGTCCACGAGAGTGTGAACGTAAACTAATAAGTCGTCTCATACCAGAACGAAATGGCAGATCATTGCTTCCAGATTTTCGATGGTGATCTTACATTCGTCGGTTCATGGTTCAAATATTACCGTATTATTAGGACTAAATGACTTTATATTTGTCAGAAGGATGTTTTTTGGGAATTCTTGTAATGTTATAATTGAAATCATGAGTCCATTGAAGCTAGACCACCATTCAAAACCTGGAAGCACTGAACTCAGTGAAGACAATGGTGGACGGTTGCTCATTTTCTTAGATTAGTTGAAGTTAGACATTAACGCCGTTGAATGCCGGCTCAGCAGTCTGGAGATTAAGCGTTCATGCGCGAGACCGATAGGACCTTGGTTCGAATCCCTCGAGGCGGGATCGTGGATGAGTACTGCTGAGGAGTCCCACATTAGGATGAAACGATCGTCCAGTACTCCCAAATTTTCCATGATGGTCCAGCTTCAATTGACTCATAATCTCAACTAATAAAATAGTTATTAGCTTCAAGTCTCACAGAAAATATCGCCATGCATCTAGATTCATCTAGACGAAAATTGAATACGAAGAAGAAACAGTTATTTTATCTTACTCACTTTTAGTTACTATTCGAAATACATTATATATATATACAATATATTTTAAAGAAATATATAGGTAGCATGCTCTCACATGGCCACGCGTATACAACCTCTGCCGGGGAAGTCCTACTCACTGCCTTCTCAAGGCATTACTGTTGTTTACGAAATTGAGTTGACAACTTCACTTATCTAAGAAGTTTGATCAACTCAAATGTGTTGATGTCTGACGAAATGTCTGCATGGATTCAGAAAACTCGTTTGGCTTTTGTCAACTTACATCACCTATAGCTAAGGCGACTGAAATAGTTAGGCCACATGTTACTAACTATTTGAAAAACTCCTCTGATATTCATAGAATTTTCACTTTTCATAGTTTAACTTTCTTATGGCAGAACAAGTAAACACCTTCTTCTCTTATTTCCTCTTTTTTAGATATAAAATGGCGCTAAATGATTTTCAAACAGTTTTAACTTATAATGTAGATCATCTATATACGGATGTTTATCGTTTAATAGGATTAACATATATCCAGTTGAATCAACCAAATAGGTATGTTTATGATTATAAATAATCTCTGTCTATGTATTCATAGAGCTATTGAAGTATATACAGAAGGCATAAATAAACAAATAATACCAAATATAAACATTTTATTATGTAGATCAGAAGCTTATTATCAATTAAATCAAGTAAGTTTACAAGATAGTTTTCTTTTGAATCTCATGTATAACTGTAGTTCATATGGTAATTACACTTCAGTGGGCAGAGTCAGCTCTCTCTCTGGAGAGAGAGAGAGAAATGCTTTCAAATGACCACGAGTGTACAACCACTGTCAGGAAAGTCCTACAGACTGCCTTCTCGCGACGAGAACCGATGCTTTCAATGTGGTATGGTCGTCCTCCGAATGCCCTGGTACGATCGAGAATGAAGAGAGTCCGCTCTCTCTCTCTCTCGAAATGCTCTCAAATGGCCACTCGTATATAGCCTCTTTCAGGGAAGTCCTACTCAATGACTTCTCATGGCATTGGTGATGTTTACGAAATTGGGAAAACGAAAAGCGAATGTTCGGTGCTTTAACCAGGTTGGTGGAAACAGAGAGTCCATCTAGAGGAGTAGGAAAACCCTGATTCCAAACTTATGATGCACATGGATTCCAGGATCCTGAAGAACAAATGATGTATGAACTTATTGTTGATGACTGGCTATCATGGGACTGAGTCTTCTGACGTTGCTCCACTGCCTTGTTGATCAGGCCTGTAGGCCGAAGGCTCAGGTTGTGACAACCTAAGAAAACCACGTGCTTCGGTTTCGGCACCAGGACAGTATCCCAGCCCCCAAATAAATCGAATGATTTGTCTAGATCATGTGTATTTGGTGCCTCTTTGTACCAATGTTTATATGTATATGAAGTTTTGTGCTCATTCCATGAAATTAATTAATTAAAATAATTTAATATCAGAAAGGGTTTTGTGGATATTATAGTAATTTTGATAGATGAGATCATGAATCAATTGAAGCTAGACCACCATGGAAAACCTGGAAGCACTGAACGGTCGTTTCATTCTATTGTGGGACTCCTCAGCAGTGCGCATCAATTTCGCTCAATTTCATGAATCGGTTGAATTCAGGCAATAACACCGTTAAATGCCAGCCGGCTCTGTGATCTAGTTGTTAATCGCTCGCACGCGAGACTGATAGGTCCTGGGTTGGAATCTCGCGAGGCAGGATCTTGGATGAGCATATGGAGTTTCAATTTCTGTATAGCTAAGGTTTCAATAAACCTTAGTATACATCCTTGAAGGCTTTTGTACAACACTACAAATGCTGACTTAATGTCAACCTTATGACCAGTTACAACCAAATGTTTCTCAATAGAGAAAGGTGTTTGTCTATCCTGTGATCTTAGTTGACCATTAGACTTCATTTGTTTCTGCAGCCATTTGGGTATATGTTCCACCACCCTTACTTGCAGATCACGATTGCTCCTCCCTATGTACGTGTTTCTGAACATACATGTAAACTGATATACACAATGGAATGTGACACAATCGCTAATGTGCTATTTACGTTTTGGGTGAAACATTGACCTTGTCTTTTCAATGATGACAGGTTGAGCTGCATAAAATGTCCTGTTTATGGCTAATTTCAGTCTCCGTTTCAACATGAGACTGTTTAAGTCACTCCTAAATGGTAATGTAATATAAACTCGCTTTTTGGGTGCCAGAAGCGTCATAGGTCTAATCGTATTGCAATCCTTCCAGCGGTTTATAAACTTTAAAGAATAACCATTATTCATTAACGTATCAGTTAAGAGATTCGTTTCTACTTAAATAGTATCTCTAGTACAAATACGACTGATTCTATTGAATAAGCCCTTTATTAATCCACGTTTGTAAGGAATTAGGCAGTGACTATGGAAGTTAAGATATTGCCCTGTCCATGTCGGCTTTCTACATACAGAACGTCGGATAGAACCATCATCTCTGTTACTCATCAGTATATCTAGAAAAGGAAGTTTGTTGTTCTTCTCTTCTTCGCATTTAAGAGGAATATGCTTTGGACTTGTATTAAGTTCTTTTAACAAGCGATTCACATTTATTCCCTATAATTATGATGTCATCAACGTATCGTTTATGCTGACATATCTTTTTAATTAAGTCTTCAGCTAGGTTTTCAACATATCCCATAAACACATTACCCAGCAACGGTCCTAAAGGGTTACCCTTAGCTACGCCATCGATTTGTCGAAAGTGCTCATCCTCAAAAGTGTGTTTTACATTGTTAGTACACAATAGTAATCCTTAAGATATTTTAACAGGAAATGGCAATGGAAGATTATTCAATGATATATAGTCCCAAATAAGACGAAACGCGCTTCAAACTGGATTCCACTGCTAGCCATTATCCATCTTTGCTTATAAAGCTTGTGACTTCAGGCAATATCGAGGTATATATACCAACAAGAGACTGATCAATTGCAGTCCTAAATAGCAATGGGAAGATATAAGTAAACAACATCAAGTGAATAGATGATTATTAAGCAATTGATCAGTGAACGGTATTGAACGTCGTATTCTCCTCAGACTTCATAACTCATCCAATTTTATCGACGGTATTGTAGTGTGAATACCAATCTCAGTGTATCCTATATTGACTAATCTAAACTGTTGTAAGGCATGATTGACAAAATAATAGCTGATATTCCATTACAAAGTGTAATTATCTAAGTTTTACATCATTTACAAGATGAAACTTCATTTTCATTATTAATTTAATGGTTGAACGTATAAAAACCATCATGGAATACCTGGAAACACTAGATAGTCGTTTCGTCCTAGTATGAGACTCCTCAGCAGTACGGACTTACGTTCCTGCCCAGGGGATTCGAACCCATTACTTACCGGTTTCGTGAGTGACTACTTAACCTCTAGAAGAGTACTGTACAACGACAAGGCGGTCGCTCAGTGCTTCCAGGTTTTTCATTGTGGTCTATCTTTAATTGACTCATGAATCTCCACTAAACCCCACCCCTCTTCTTTTCCTAGTTTAACAAGGCAATATTCGATATACAACGTGTCATACATTTAAGTCCACATTTAGAAAATCATTATTTATTATTTGCAAATTATTTGCATAAATTGGCAAATACTCAATTGGTTCAACATTCTATACAACAATATTTAAGTTTAGCTGAAAGTGAGAAGCATAAACAAGTTGAACAAATGGTAAGTGTATGAGTAGTACTTCGTTTATTGTTATTGTTATTTGAACTCATAAATATTGATACAAAAGAGTATAGAATACACATGCGCCACACAAGTCACTCGATTTATGTGTGGGCTGCGATACTGCCCTGGTGCCCAAGCCGAAGCAGGTAGTTTTCTTACGGGGCCACATCCAGAACCTTCGACCTAAATATCTGATCCACAAGGCAATGAAGTAACGTAAAGAGATGCAGTCCTATGGTAGTCGGTGACCAGAAATTGGTTCATATGCCATTTGTTCTCTCAGAATCCTGGAGACCATGTACATCATTAGTTCGGCAGTAGCCCCCGGAGGAGCTACAGGCAGAGTTCTACCTGTTCCTATCATTTAGATATTTCAACAGGTTATCTGTCTTTTGTTTGTTTTAATAGATCATTATGTTAACTGATTGTATAACCTATTAAGGTGAGTTTGTAAAACGTATACAACTTTCCACTGTACAAGTTGCAAAAAAAACCCAATCGGAGACATTATGGTTGCTGGGAATATACATCGAAGAGAATGTAGATTATTCGGATATCGATTCCTGAACTGCCAATTTCTAACTGAGAACCATTCAATATTTATCGTGAGGATTGATGAAGAAATAAGAAACAGTAACTTGTTGATATACTTTATGTTGTGAATTGCATATTGTACCAAGAATATAATATTGAATAAAGTTAATTATAATAATAAAAGTATAACTGATGGGTATATCAAAAAAATTCACTTATTAAACTTTCGATATTATTCATCCTTTGAAGTTAATGGATGAAAAGTCATTTTTAAGCTTAAGGTGCTGATTTTATTAACTCTTATAATCTGGAACAATTGAACTCTGAATAAAATCATTAAGTGGATAAGCAGAGATGGATAGTGGCTAGCAGTGGAATCCAGGACGCGCGTTTCGTCATATTTGGGACTCGTCAGTTGGATGTACCTGCATCTCAGAGTTGATGTTCACTCTGGGACTCGAACTCAATACCCTCGCTTCAAAGGTATATCGAGGCAATACGCACAGTATGCACATATGCCAATTAGAGACTGACCAGTTGCAGTCCTAACACATCGATGGGAAGATTCAAACAAACAATACTAAGTGAATTAAGTGGATATATTGCACGATGTGCTACTTATGTCCATATAAGTAGTATGTAAATCTAATCATGAATAAAATACTTTGCAGAAGGTTGAGAACACCGAGGAGGAAAGAAGAGGAACAGTGAGCAATCAATATGGAAATGTAGGAACAATCAAGTCTTAAACAATTTTGTGCTAAATATAATTGGTTGTCCTCACCTGTGCTCTCCTTCACTACAATATAATAGAAAAATTAACGGCAATCGGAAGGTACTTATGAAATCACCCGTAACTGTTGAATTTCAGTAGTATTTTAACTGATAAGCTCCAGAATAAGCATCGGAACGTAACATTGAATTTATCCTGGCAATTTGATACATATTTGCTATAATCTTTAATCGGAGAGACTATAATTTATCAACGAACCAATCAGATTTAAGATAGCAGATCTTGGTTTTTGGCGCGAAATTCATTTACTCATTTGACTTAATAGTATTTCGACATTTTAACTGAAATCAGTTCATGATGAAAATAATAAATCTAATTCTCAGACCTACTTTACTTACTTACGCCTGTTACTCCCAATAAAGAATAGGCCGCCAACCAGCATTCTCCAACCCACTCTGTCCTTGGCCTTCCTTTCTAGTTCTATCCAATTTTTGTTCATTCTTCTCATATCCGTCTCCATTTCTCGGCGTAATGTGTTCTCTAGTCTTCCTCTTCTCCTTTGACCTTCAGGATTCCATGTGAGGGCTTGTCTGGTGACGCACTCGGGCGCCTTCCTTAACGTGTGTCCTATCCACTTCCAGTGCTTCTCCCTGATTTCTTCCTCCACTGGAATCTGGTTTATTCTCTCCCTAATATTCAACTATAAATCCTAATCCTAATTCCTTACACTAATATATGATCCTTATTTAACCCTAGTAACTAGGTGAACATACTCAAGATCATTTTTGATGTTCCTCAAAGGTCATTCATTCATAGATTATAATCTTACCATTATCTGAAGAGGGTTTTGTGAAGATTTTAGTAATTTTTATATAGTTGAAATCATGAATCAATTGAAGCTAGATCATCATGGAAAACATGGACAATAAAACTGTTGGATGACGGCTCAGTGGTCTAGTGGTTAAGCGCTCACGCGCGAGACTGATAGACCAAGAGTTTGAATCTCGTTAGGCTGGACCGTGAATGCTCACTGCTAAAGAATCCCACAATAGGACGAAACGACCGTCCAGTGCTTCCAGGATTCCCATGGTGATCTAGCTTCAATTGACTCATGATTTCAACCATATATAATCTCATGTTTCTATTTTCTTTTTTTTCTTCTTTTTTATATTCATTCATAGGCATTAGCATATTATTATTTGAATAGATATAAAGAGGCTGAAATAGTTTTACTGGAAGATTTGAAACATCAACCTGTATTCAATAAGACTTTATTACTTGGTCTTATATTAGATAAACAAAACAAAACAAAAGATTCCATTGAATTATTAATAAATAGTTTAAAGCAATTAGTAAGTTATTGAATTCATTAATGTACGTATATATATCTATATGAACATGACATTATAAGTTGATCTTAGTTGAAGAGTTGACTAGTATTTGATCACAGATGTCTTAGAAATATTGCTTGCATCTCAATGGGATCACTGTGTAAGTAATAGTGAGGTTAAACACAGGGTATTAGGGTTCGATGGTAAATCAGTTGAGATAGTTGGGTAACGTGTTACGTATGCCTGAACACTGATTACCACAACGCGCTATGCTAACTAGTATTGAAGATGATTGGAAGAAAGTTAGGGGCAGCCAAATCAAAATATGGCATCAGTGCTTGAAGTTACTAACTTCTAGTCTGAGCCATGTTAAAAGATGTAGACTACCTGGTTGGGATTCACAAGATGATAGCAATCGATGGTTAGAGACTTTGAATGACATGGTTCAAAATCGTTTGTAATGGCGAAGGTGCATCTACTCTTTGTGTTCTACCAAATTCTAATCTTCTGAATTCTTCATGTCTCTATTTTTTTTCTCTTTTAAAATTCATTTCACTGGATTATACTTTTTGAATAATATCTTCAAACTATAGTCTTTCCGATTACTGCATATACTTTATTACTTCTACCACTATGGGATTTAAATCGACAACTGCATCTCTGTGCTAATTTGATATGGCAACTCGAATTTAACTGACTGACTGATACGTTCGAGAGTGTGAATAGTCAGCTCTCTCCCTCGTAATAATCTCATACGGCCACGAGTATACAACCACTACAAGGGAAGTCCTACTCACTGACTTCTCACGGCATTACTATTGTTTATGAAATTGAGAGGACGAAGAGTGAATATCCGCTGCTTTAACCGGGTCGGTGGACACGGACAGTTCACCTAAGGAGGTTGGAAAACCCTGATTCTAAATAAGTGATGTACATGAGCCTCAGGATCCTGAAGTAACAAAAGACGTATGAACCTATTGTTAGTGACTGGCTACCTTGGGACTACCTTATGAACTACACCTTTAGGTTAAAGACTTCACGTGTGACTTCCTAAGAAAACCGTGCTCTTCGGTTTTGCCACCCGGTCAGTATCCTAGCCCTCACATAAATCATTTAATTTGTGTGGTTCATATGTATTTGATGCCTCCTTGTATCAATGTTTATGTATATACATAAATAAGTTTAATCAGTTCACAATATTACATAACCATTCGGTTTATTTATGTAGAATTAAAAATGGAAGCACATAAAAGGAGATATATGTCGTAGAATGAAATAGAAGAATAGTTTAATTATTACCTACTTATTATAGTTTGATGCTTAACGCTCGTTTCTCGATAAATGTAGTTCATGAAGTGGATCAGTTCAGATGAATCAAGCGATTTCAATGAATATATAGGTCTTTTTAAACGTCAGTAATATAATGGCTATTCACTATCACGAAATGAAAATACCAAAAAAACAATGTGATTACGTAACTACAACTGTTACGTCATAGTTTTTCATTACTCTACCCTATTCACTCACACCTTCGTTGTGGACCAAGCTTAGAGCCTTTAGCTATTGTATCCGACGATAATATTCAAAAGATACTTATTCAAACTTCTGTATTCTCTATTTCTCCCGACCGTTGCTGCTGCCTTGACGTGGTGGTCGGGCTTGCCTATCGTGATGAACCAATCGAGCTATGCTGGTCGAAACAATCGTTCCTCAAGGTCCTATCATGCCAGACAGGTCGGTTGAAGAGCGGTGAGACTAAAAGCAGCAAACCCAAGGTCCGAAGGCGAAGTCGTACTGCTGACTGTACAGAGGTGTGACAGCAGTAAGGTGTTTCCTTCAGACAACCAGCATAACAGCGGTGTTGCCTTCCCACAAGGAGGGGTGTGGTTAAAAAAGGTCGACCCTAAAAATGCACACCTCGCCTTATCCCGTTTCCGGCGGTAAGGTCCTTTGAAGAACTGAGCTAACACAAAAACTACCCACAAAATGGTCGTGTGTGACCGACCTCAAGCAGTTGTCCCTTGGGCACTGTGGTCACGCTCCCAGGTCATCAAGACCACTTCTAACCCAATTTCCTTTTCAGATACCTCTAGAAGAACCCTTCCACGGTGTGAGCAACCGGGAAGAGATAACTGACCTCATACCTCTAACAGCACTCAAGACTGATTCACTATTTCTTACTTCAGTAATATCTCAATCAGGTCTGACTTTATCATAGATGAAATATCTTTTCTTTATTATATAATATAGCGTTGTACAAAATCTGAGAAAGCAGAAATCTATAATCATCTTGGTCAATATTATATGAAAATAGGAAATTATTTATCAGCTATTCATGCTTTTACAACTTTCATTCAATATAATCCTCATAGACCGCATGTAAGTATCCATGTATGTACATATATATTTGCCTGTTATTATTCGAATTTATCATTAATGAATTGAATATAGAATCCTTGATTGACTATCTCATAACTACCATACAACCAAATAGTTATCAGGACTCAGTAACTAAGTGGATAATGAGATGGCATTCGAAGTGAATGGTACTGAGTTCGAGTCCTGACTGGAGTGAACATCAACCGTGGGATGTAGGTGCATCCAGCTGATGAGTCCCAAATAGGACGAAACGCGCGTCTTAGATTCCACTGCCATCCACTATCCATCTTTGCCTATAATTCAAAATCAGTTTAGTATAGACATTCTGTAGTCCATCTCCAAAATTAGTCTGTAAGGAAGGTCACTCTGTAGTGCTGAAGTCTCAAACTCTTCTGCGGTATCTGATGTTTACTGATTTTCAAGGTAACTTCAAGATGAAGTTAATTTTTGTTGTAAATTATCTTTCAAACTGAACAAGCTTCTACATATCTAATACTCTGTTTATTAAACTTTTTCACTGGTATATTTCGTCAGCATAGTGCAACAGATTAGAAGGAAGCTGTTTATAAAAAGTATTTGGAATCACTAGATGGACATTTCATCACTGTATGTTACGACTCAGTAATGTAGATTCGTGAATCTGTATGATAAAATCAAATACAGGACCTTCAATCTGGCGCTGGAATGTCTAGCCTCTAGACCGCTAAGTTGGGATATAGTAGTCCACAAGTCTAACTATGTGATTTCATTGGAACTCATTAATCTTCAAAACTCTATACTGAAAGTCATCATGTATTCATTAGTGACTAGTTTCGAGTGGAAATTCTTGGAGTTCTATTGAGAAATTGTGACTATTACAGTTCAACTATGTCAGGTGTGAGACAGTCGCCCTCCTAAGACAATGGAAAGTGGTCACAGAATATCATGGAGTGATGCATGTTAGACTTGAACACTACTATGTTTCAAGTCAGCAGTCTAGAAGTTTTTCATTCGAGCACGAAACTAAAGATCAATTAAAGCGTAATGGTAAGTTTCATAAGTCGAAATCATTGAACTAAAATGATTCTCTTAGTATTGTTTGTTTGAATCTTCCCATTGATGTTTTAGGACTGCAACTGGTCAGTCTCCAATTGACATATGTGCATACTGTGCGTATTGCCTCGATATAGCTTTATTTCACAAGCATTATGAGCAAAGATGGATAGTGGCTAGCAGTGGAATCCATAACGCACGTTTCGTCTTTGCACAAGCAAGTGGTTATCAGGACTCAGTAGCTGAATGGATAATGCTATGGCGTTTGAAGCGTAAAGTACTGGCTTCGAGTCCCAGAGTGAACATTAACTCAGATGCAGGTACATCCAACTGACGAGTCCCAAATATGACGAAACACGCGTCCTGGATTCCACTGCTAGCCACGATCCATCTTTGCTTAAAATGATTCTATTTAAAAGTATATCATCATGATAATTTACCTCTTACTAATTCATTGGATTTTCAATAACTGAACTTTATCCATAAGGTTTACTTATATCGTGCACAATCTGCTTGCCGATTAATAGCTTTACAACATCAAGGAGAAACTATCTTACCAGACAATTTCAATGATAATGTACTAGATGATATAAGTCAAGCATTAGTATTGATCCATTCGAACAAGTCATCGGTTAATCCAATCCATTTCAATGGACCTATTAAATATGTTAATATCATTGATCAATGTTTATTGACAAGAATTATTTACTTTGGTATAAATCAACGTTATACAAAAGCTATCTTAAATTGTAATGAAGTTATTCATAGAAGACCAGAATGGACAAGAATATGGATTTATCGGTAATTGTTAAGTAATAACGCTTTAATTGATAAAATAGTTCATTGTTTCCAATTTTCCAATGCCGCCAAATGCCCTGGTACGGCTGAGAGTCCGCTCTCACTCTCAAAATGCTCGCACATGGCCACAAGTATATAGCCTCTGCCAGGGAAGTCCTAATCACTGGCTTCTCGTAACAGGGGTGTTGTTTACGAAACTGAAAGGACGAAAAGTGAATACCCGGCGCTTTAACCGCGTTGGTGGACACGGAGGATCCACCTAGAGGAGCTGGAAAACCCTGATTCCAAACCAATGGTCCACATGGGTTCCAGTATCCTGAGGGAACAAATGACATATGAATCAATCGTTGGTCACCGGCTACTGCATCTCCTCACGATGCTCCACTGCCTTGTTGATTAGATCTTCAGGTAAAAGGCTCCGGATGTGCGTCCAAAGAAAATCAAACAACATCAAATCTAGAACTAAGTTGATACTAATAGAGGATTTACATTTTAATTCACACTCATTAACAAAATCATCTAAAGGTTTCTTGTCCAAATACAACAAGCCTTTGTAAATCAGTTTATGAAAAACAGATATTATCAGAATGGGGATGTTGTGCAGATTGTAGTAATGTAATAGTTGAGTACATGAGTCGTTTTAAGCTAGACCTTCATGGGAAGCCTGGAAGCACTGGATGACCGTTTCATCCTAGTATAGAACTCCTCAGTAGTACGCATCCATGACCGCATAAATGGGACTCGAACCTTAGACCTTTGGCCTCACACGCGAACATTTAACCTTCGGGATTACATGTGAGGTCTTGTCTTGTGACGATGGAACCCAGAATACTTAGTAACAAAAATAGTGAAGTAGTAATAAAACTAAAACCATAATGTTTTCTATATAAATAACTGATATAATAAATACATATTTTTTATATAGTTGAGATCATGAGTCACTTGGGGCTAGACCCTCCTGGACAATCTGGAAGCACTGAACGGCCGCTTCGTCTTATTATGGGACTCCTAAGCAGTACGCATCCACGATCCTGCCTCGTGAGATTCCAACCCATGATCTATCAGTCTCGCGCCAGAGCACTTAACCGATAGATCACTGAGCCGGAATCTAACGGTCCCACAATAGAACTAAACAGCCGACCAGTGCTTACGGGTTTTCCATGGTGGTCTAGCTTCAATTGACTCATGATCTCAACTACATAAAATTACTAAAATCTCCACGATACCCCCTTCTGATTATTGTTTAAATATTGACTTTATGTATTTTTTCCTTCCCTTTAGTGGTGTATTTAAATATTTATTAAAAACTTATGATTTCTGTGAAGCTGATTTGAATATAGCTATAGAAAAAGATCAAAGATCATCTTTAGCTTATTATCATCGTGGTTTATGTCATCAAATATATAATAAATGGGATGAAGCAATTGAAGTGAGTAAATTAATTTCGTAATATTGAACAGTCTACTTAAAAATATTTTCAGTAGTATAAAATTCAGGTTTTGGGGGTGTTAGTTACTGTGTTAAGCCTATATAACTTATTCTAGCTTCTGAATAGACCTATTTATCCATTCTTCTTGAGTCACATTTTGACCTTTTTTCAAGTATTCATTTATCAAACTTGATTGTTTTTTTTCATATGACGTATGTATGTGTACACTTTTATTCATTACATGACTGTAACTTATTGTTAACTGACTAGAAATATAGATTCACGCTAGGGTAAATTGCACATACCTGGGTAGCATCATTGATGAACAGCTATAAGGATGAGGATCCACAAAGCAAGGACAGAATTCCTACAATTGTAGAACATATGAAACTCAAAACAACTGTCAACTAATTTCAAAGTGAGAATCTTCAATACGAACGTCAAGATAGTCCTACTGTATGGAGCTGAAACTCGGAGAACTACTATATCCATCATCAAGAAGGTACAAACAGTTATAAACAGTTGTCTACGCAAAATACTCGGCATTCTGTGACCGGATACTATCAGCAACACCGTTTTATGGGAGAGGACAAATCAACTTCGACCTGAAGAGGAAATTAGGAAAAGACGTTCTTAGTGGATGGGACATACATTGAGGGAATCACCAAACCGCATCACGAGGCAATCGCTAATTCAAAATCCGGAAGGGAACTAGAAACAGATATGAAAAGGATGAATGTTAACTGGAAAGAAGTGGAAAGGATTGCCTAGGACAGAGTTGGATGGAGAATGCTAGTGTGCGGCCTTTGCTCCTCGACGATGGGTAACAGAATTAAGTAAGTAAGTAAGTAAGTTGGCTAAATTGAGTTGGTCTATATGTCTTCTCCAGTGAGCGTCATTTTGTTTTGCTTCCTTCGCTGCGTCTCTCTGATTGTCTGTTCCGATCAATGATTAAACAAAATATACGAATTCAAAACTTCATTCTCGTATTTGACTTATTTAATTCCGTCATTCAGTAACGCAATTTAAGTCGATGAAAATATACGAGGATAACTTGGATGTATATTTTGGCAGCAATCATTCGGTAACGATAATCACCCTATCAAACTGGAGTCAGATCTCCGGTCACTAAAATAAGTATAATGGGTAAGTTGTGAGTCAGAATTATTTCGGTCAAAACAACGTTTATGGACAACCTTTGAGCGACACTAAAGTGACCTTTAGAATGTCCTTCTACTAACCAGGACTAAACGAAGATTATATACCAGTGTGAAGGATTAGAATTATGATTTACACTTGATGGTTAGGGCTAGGAATTACATTAAGAGTTTTTATTACAAACTGATGTCAGGTATGATGTTAAAACGTTACTTAGCCAAATGGATGAATGAATTTCGCGCCAAAATCCTAGACCTATTTTCTTATATCTGATTGATTCGCACACAAACTATAGTTTCATCCTAAATTTCATGTTAAATAATGACCAATTTTATAAAAAAAAAACTCACGACAGACGTCGGACATTTGTTTAATGATAGTTACAGACTCTTAATATTCTTAATAACCCTTTAAAGTTCATCCAAGAGGATTGAATTAATGATTACCATTACTGTATAATTAACAATTATGATTTTTTTAATAGATGAGATCATTAGTCAATTGAAGCTAGACCATCATAGAAAATCTGGAAGTAATGGACGGTCATTTCGTTCTATTGTGAGACTCCTCAGCTACTACGCATTCTCAATCCTGCCTCAAGAGATCCGAACTCAGGACCTATCAAACTCGAGCTCGAACACTCAACCTCTGGACCACTGAGCTGGCCGGCATCCAATGGAATTCCACAATAGAACGAAATGGCCATCCAGTGCTTTCAGGTCCATCATCTTTGGCACAGTAGTATAAAGGTTAAGCGCTTTCGTGCGAAACTAATGGGTCCTGGGTTGGAATCTCGTGAGGCGGGATCATGGATGCGCACTGCTGAGGAGTCCTACAATTAAACAAAATGGCCGTCCAGTGCTTCCAGGTTTTCCATGATGATCTAGCTTCAATTGATTCATGATCTCAACTATTCAAATCATGATGTTATCGTATTTTTCTTTTTCTAATATTTTCATATTCACCATTCTTTTTGTATTCGATCTTTAGGATTATCATTATGCTATTCAATATGGTACTTTATATGGATCTATTCAACTTTATAGTTTCATTAATAGATCTATTATCTATATGGAAAAGTATCAAGATTATCATAAAGCTATAAATGATCTATATCAAGCTAAAATGATTATGGATAAATTCATGAATTCAACCCATGATAATGAAAATAATGAGACAACTAAAGTGATCTCAGAATTATTGATTAAATTAATGTATACCATTGGTATTTGTCATCAAAGGTAAGAAACTATTGAGATGGTTAAAGTACTGTTGTACTCTTGTTAACATTCATGAAGGAGCAGAGGTTACTCATCAACATTTTACATTCAACTTTATCTTGGACTAATGTTTTCCAGTTGCTATTCATCTTTTTCATGTCCACTTTCAATTCTCGATGTTCCCCCTCAGGATTACAAGTAAGCACTTAGATCAAAAGTCCTGGGTTCAAATACCACGAGCGGGATTGTGGCTGCGCACTATTGAGGAGTGCTTCCATGTTTTCCAATGTGATCCAGCTTTATTCGACTCATGAATTCAACACATTCAAAACATATTTTAGGATAAGACATTTATGAAGGTTGTTGTATGTTCAAAGTTTACATCATCGATTGAAATTAGTTAGTGAACTACTGAAAATGTGAGAGTATTGGACAGCTGTTTTGTTTTAATTCACTTAGTATTGTTTGTTTGAATCTTCTTACTGATGTTGAGGACTGCAACTGGTGTGTCTCTTATTTAAACTTCACCTCATCGCACAAGCAGGTGGTTATTAGGACTTAGTAGCTAAGTGGATAACGCGATGGCGTTTGAAGCGAAAGATACTGGGTTCAAGTCACAGAGTAAACATCAACTCTGAGACGCAGGTACATCCAGCTGACGAGTCCTAAATAGGATGGAACGCGCGTTCTGGATTCCATTTCTAGCCACTATCCATCTTTGCTTATAATGTTTCATCTTAGTATGAAACTTTATATTGACGTACACCCATGACTTCATTGGAGATTGAAACCAATACCTAAGAGTTCTTCATTTTGTTTTTTTTTCCATGATAATGCAAACTTCATCTTTTGAATCCAAAATTTAGCACAGAACTCAGTCGTTAGATCGGGATTATTTTAGAACTGCTATAACTCATCAGAATTACTTACTATATGCTCAGGAGATTGACTTCCATTTCCTTCCTGATAGTAAAATGTTGACTTATAACTTTCCCTTTACATATAGTTAACTCTTTATATCTGTATATAGAAAATATTGTCTTTGATTGAATAGTAACGAAGTAGAGATTCATTAGAATATTACTTACCCCTCGTCGAGGAACATAGACCGCACACCAGTATTCTCCATCCAACCCCATCCTGGGCAATTCTTTCCAGTTAACATTAATCCTTCTCATATCTGCTTCTATTTCCTGACGTAATGTGTTCTTTGGCCTTCCTATTTTCCGCTTCCCTTCTGGATTCAAAGTTAGGGATTGTCTCATGATGCAGTTTGGTGATTCCCTCAATGTATGTCCCATCCACTTCCAACGTATTTTCCTAATTTCCTCTTCAGATGGAAGCTGGTTTGTCCTCTCACATAAAACGCTGTTACTGATAGTATTCGGCCAGTGAATGTTGAGTATTTTGCGCAAACAACTGTTTATAAATACTTGTACCTTCTTGACGATGGATGTAATAGTTCTCCACGTTTCAGCTTCGTACAGTAGGACTGTCTTGACGTTTGTATTGAAGATTCTCACTTTGAAGTTAGTTAAGAGTTGTTTTGAGTTCCATATGTTTATTTGTAGAAATTCTCCCCTGGCTTCTTTCGAATATATCATGATCAGATTAAGTAAATATTTTCATACCTGTGTTAGATGAAATATGTTTTTTTCCTTTGCCAATGAGTTTCATTCACTTCATTTCTAATAATGAAGAATTATGTGGTCAACCAACACAAACGACTCAAATATTAAAATGATTCTTCTATCTTGAATAGTAATGATATAGTTGCAAGTTGATGCTCGGCTAATGATTACATGACTTATTAGTCAATGGGAATATAACCTATACAATCTTGGCACTGTGCCAAATCAATGATATTCATTAACAGATCATAGAAATTAATGTGTAATTTAATCTTCACCATTAAAATTCTCACAGAATGTAAGCATTTACTATGAGAAATATCTTACATTTAACCAGAAACTGATAGATCCTGGGTTGGAATCTCGACAGTCGGGATTGTGAATGCGCACTGTTGAGGAATCCCACAATAGGACGAAGTGGCCATTCAGTACTTCCAGATTTTCCATGTCGATCTAGCTTCAATTTATTCATGATCTCAACTAATAAAATTGTGTAATCTTACTTTTAAACTCTTCATCACAACGATTCGTCCAATACAACTGAAATTTAAAGAATACCTATAAAGTTTTGGTATATGTAATAAGTCACTAATACTAACTATGATTTGTTTTCTTTGAACATTCTAACAACTATTAAAATGAACTCTCTGGAAATATCAATATGAAGTTGTGGAGATTGTTAAGTATTTTGATCGAGATCATGAATCAATTGTTGTTAGATCATTAGTTAATTCCTCAGCAGTGTGCTGAGGAATTCCATACTAGGACGAAACGGTTGTCCAGTTCGTCCAGGTTTTCAATGGTGATCTAACATTAATTGATCTATGATCTCTGGAGATAAATGTCTTACTTCCATAACCTTTTGTTGTTTACTTTTTGAATCTTATCATCATTCTTTCATTGTACATTGATAGTTAATAACCAATTTAATGTCTTTAAAACCAATAATTGTATCACTATATTACTTAAAGTGTCAATTTTTTTTAAGTTTATGACCAAGTTATGATGTTATTATTCCTCAAACATGATCAACAAAGGTTCTAAAAACGCTAAAACGCTTCCAATAAAAGTTTTTCTAGAAACATCTAGAAAGTGAAAAGTCTTGGCACTGTGCCAAATCAATGATACTCATTAATAGATCATAGAAATTACTTGTAATTTAATCTTGACTATTAAAATCCTCAGGAAATGTAAGCATGTTCTATGAGAAATATCTTAAATTTGACCAGAAACTGATAGGTCCTGAGTTCTAATCTCATGAGGCCGGATCGTAGATGCGCACTGCTGAAGAAGAGTCCCACAATAGGACGAAACGGTCATTCAGTACTTTCAGATTTTCCATGACATTCTAGCTTCAGTTGATTCATGATCTCAACTATATAAAATGAACCAATAGTATCAATTGAGTTTGTTCTTATCATGTTCCTTTTTTTGTTTACTTATTACTATTAGACTTGAAATGTATACTAAAGCAGGACAGATACTACATCATTTAACCATTCAACAACCAAACTTTCTAAAAGGACATATTGCCTATGCTAATTGTTTAATGGATTATGAAGGTTATAATATCAAAATGGGTATAAATCATTCAATGAAGCTTTGGAATCAAGCATTAAGTGTATATGAATTTGCTTTAAAAATGGATGAATTAAACTTGGAAGCTAGTATTGGTTTATCAATGTGTTTACAGGTAAATAGAAAGTATATTATTATTATTATGTATATATATAAAGTCAATGTAATTACTTACTAACGCCTGTTACCCCTCGTGGAGGAGCATATGCCGAACACCAATATTCTCCATCCAACCCTGTCCGTCGTATGAGTTCCGGATAATTTTGACAAACTTCTGAGGAACTTTGTATTGTTGAAGAAGTTTCCATAACGTTCTCCGGTCCAAACTGTAAAACGCCTTCTCATAGTCAATGAAGTTGATGTATGGTAACGAACTTTACTCAACTGATTGTTCCACGACGATGTATAGTGTCGCGATTGGATCTGTGCACAACCGATCCTTACGGAATCCAGCCTATTGATTTCGAAGTTGGTCGTCTACTGTGTCTTTTATCCGGTTCAGCAACACTTTATTGAAAACTTTTCCTGGTACTGACAACAAATCGATGCCTCTGTAATTCTCACATTTGCTCAGATCTCCTTTCTTTGGTATCTTGATGAAGTATTCTTCTTTTCAGTCCGTTGGCACTTGTTCCTCCATCCGAATCTTCTTGAATAGAAGGTAAAACGTGTTTGCGGTTACTTCAATGTCTGACAATCGACATTGTAATGCTCAATCTACTCTGAAATATGTTATATCTTCCTAATTCTATATGGAATCGTTTCAACCTTTTACTAGTTCTTATTAAGCGGATACTTAGTAAACATTGAATAGTTTCTCCCTTCTTCAGGTTGACCTGGCCTTCTAATGTCAGGGTTTTGACTTGTCATTGGTGTTACATACTAATGGAGTTAAAAACAGTATGGTCAAGCACACTGGTGTACGGCCGAGAGTGTAGAGATTCAACGCTCCCTCTCGAAATGCTCTCATATGGCCACGTACATACAACCACTACAGGGGAAGTCCTACTCACTACTTTCTCGCGACATTACTGTTGTTTACGAAATTGAGAAGACGAACAGCGAATGTCCGGCGCTTTAACCGGGTTGGTGGACACAGAAGGTCCACCTAGAGGAATTGGAAATCCCTGATTCCACATCAATGGTGCACATGAACTCCAGGATCTGAAGGAAACAAATGGTTTATAAACCTATTGTTGATCACCGTCTACTATGGTACTATATCTCTTTACGTTACTCCATTGCCTTGTGGATTAGAACTTTATGTCAAAGTCTGGGAGAGTGACTCATCGGTTTAAGCATCCAGACAGTATCCCAGTCCTCGAATGATTTATATGGCGCATATCTATTTGATGCTTCCTGGTACCAATGATTAAATAATAATACACATATACATACTACTTATATCTGTCGACATAAGTAGTATACACCACAGTTCTTAAATTTCTCTAAAACTCTTAATTCCTTTGACAAAGCAATTTATAAACAATTGAATTAACTATTTATCCCTTTCACAGTATTAAAAATAATCATAATCACAACAGCAACTATAACAATGATAAACACAATAGTGCACGCAAATCAAAGTCTCATCTATAGGAAATACTTAATCTATTTCTATCATAAATAAATAACCCCTTATACTAATGATGGGAGATATACATTGGACAGAATACAGTAGCCAAGACAACAAAATGAATAATAATAATAATAATAAGGAAGTATCAGTTTGAGTATGATGAGTTCATAGATTGTCTAGAAAAAACAATAATGAACTAAGGGGGGGGGGGCGGAATATACTATTTAACTATAAACTGAAATGAAACTTTCGACGACGACGACAACAACAACAAGGAGGAAAAGAGAAGTTTATTTAAACAAAACAAATAAATAAATATTCACTTGTTGTTACTGTTGTTTACTTGTATCTTCCTATTGTTATTTTGGATTGTAATTGATCAGTCTGTTGTTGGCATATGTACATCCTATGCGGAATGCCTCGATATTGCCTGAAGTCATAAGCTTTATAAGCATTTATGGATAATGGCTAGCAGTGGAATCCAGTTTGACACGCGTTTCGTTCTGTTTGGGTCTCATCAGCTAGATATACCTGCATATCAAAGTTGACGTTCACTCTAAAACTCAATTGCAGTCCAAAATAACAATGGGAAGATACAAATAAACAACAACAAGTGAAGATATCTTCATCCCATTGCACAAGCAAGTGGCTATCAGTACTCAGTGGCCGAGTGGATAATGCGATGGCGTTTGAAGTGAAAGGTACTGAGTTCGAGTCTCGGAGTGAACATCAACAAATCTGAGATGCAGATACATCCAGCTAGTGACGAGTCCCAAATAGGACGAAGTGACGCGCGTCAAACTAGATCCCACTGTTACCCACTATCCATCTTTGCTCATAATGCTTGTGAATTAAGGCTATATTAAGGCAATACGCACAGTATGCACATATGCCAATTGGAGACTGACCAGTTGCAGTCCTAAAACATCAATGGGAAGATTCAAACAAACAATACTAAGTGAATTTAAATAAATATTCATTCGTTGTTGTTGTTGTTGTTTACTTATATCTTCCTATTGTTATTTTGGACTGTAATTGATCAGTCTCGTGTTAGCATATGTGCATCCTATGCGGAATGCCTCGATATTGCCTGAAATCATAAGCAGGTTGTTATCCGGACTCAGTAACTAAATGGATAACGTGATGGCATTTGAAGCAAACGATACTGGGTTCGAGTCCTGGCTAGAGTGAACATGAACTCTGTGATATAGGTATATTCCGCTGACGAGTCCCAAATAGGACGAAACGTACGTCAAACTGGGTGAAACTTAAGTTGCAGTTGTTTATTTACAAATCATCCATGTAATGTAAATAATAAATAAATCAATAAAATCAACAATAATATTACTATTATTATTATTTACAGTAGTATATCACTATGGGTCATTTTTTATTTTTTTATTTTTGAGGGATACGCCTGTATAGATACCTGAAAATTGTTTACTAATTCAATTCGTTTATTCATTAGATATAAATATATAGACAAATGAGTTCATATCACCATGTGTGTATATATATACGTAGATACATACACACACACGCACACACACACGCAAAATGTACTATCCTAACAGAAAGTATTGATATTTACTTGTTTTGAGAAGGGATTTAGTGAAGATTTCAATATTTTTCATAGTTGAAATCATGAGTCAGTGGAAGCTAGATCACTATAGAAAACCTGGAAGCACTGCTTGACAGCTGTTTCGTTCTATTGTGGAACTCCTCAGCAGTGCGCATCGATCGGATGCCGGTCTAGTGGTTAAGCGCTCTGGTGCGAGACTGGTAGCTCCTGGGTTCGAATCTCGTGAGGCGGGATCGTGGATGTGCACTGTTGAAGAGTTCCACAATAGGACGAAACGGCCATCCAGTACTTCCAGGTTTTCCATGGTGATCTAGCTTCAATTAACTAATGAATTCAACTATTAAAAGTTTGAAATTAGTTTAGTCAAATGTGTTTTAAAACAAAAGAAAGAAGATTTGGTAGACAATAGCTTTGAATGATTCCTTGATATGGTGTCTAATTAGGCTTCCAAAACCAGATTATGTTTATAAGGAATATTCAAATGATTAAAGCTGAATTGACACTATCATGTTTCTCTGTCGATCTCTAACTAAGCGATCTCTGTTATGCTATATGTGGACTTAATTCGCTTTTAAGATACTGTACAATTATTTGGTATATTTGTTTAGATTTTTCTTTCTGAATGGTAGTTATTTAATCAGTTTTATGCGCTGGTACGGCCGAGAATGGGGAGAGTCCGCTTTCCCTCTCCAAATGCTCTCTCATGGTGACGTGCATACAATCACTGTCAGGGGAGTCCTACTCACTGACTTCTCACTGCATTACTGTTGTTTATTAAATTGAGAGGACAAAAAGTGAATGTTCGATGCTTCTACCGGTTCGGTGGATATGGAGGATCCACTTAGAGCAGTTGGAAAACCATCATTCTAAACGAACGGTGCATATGGGTTTCAGGATTCTGAGAGAACAAATGGCTTATAAACCAATTATTGGCCATCAGCTACAATGGGACTATATCTCCTTACGTTGCTCTATCGCCTTGCGGATCAGACCTTTAAGTCAAAGTCTCGGGGAGTGGCCTCCTAAGAAAACCAAGCTCTTCAGTTGGGGAACTTGGGTAGTATCACATTCCATACACAAATCAAGTGACTTGTTTGGCACATATGTATCTGGTGCCCCTTTATACCAATAGTTATGTGTTTGAATGAATAACAACTAAATTATATTGTGTTCTATTTCAATTTGACCTTCAGGTTTTAGGACGTTTAAATGATGCATTAAAACAAATTACACATACTCTAAATATATATTATGATTATCAAGAATCTAATTCTAATGAATTCATTGGTAAGAAGCAAACATCTTCATCTGAAGATCATAACAGATTGCTAGCTGATGCTTATGATTGTAGAGCTATTATATATTTACAACTTGGAAGACCACAATGTGCTATTGATGATCTTACAACTGCAATTCGTTTAAATCATTATTCTGCAAAATATCTTGTCAATCGTGGTGTTGCATATTTTCGTAATCATCAATTGATGCCTGCTATGATTGATTTCAAGTAAGATATACATTATAATGATTTGTTTGATATATAACTTCATATTGAATAGATGCTTTTAATAGTTGAGATCATGAATCAATTGATGCTAGACCATCATGGAAAACCTGGAAGTACTGGATGGCCGTTTCGTCCTATTGTGAGACTCCTCAGGAGTGTGAATCCACGATCCTGCCTCGCGAAATTCCAACCCAGGACCTATCAGTCTCGCGCGCGAGTGCTTAACCTCTAGACCACTGAGCCGACATCCAACGGTATTGATGTCTAACTTCAACCAATCCACGAAATTGAGCGACATATTCACCGATGTATTTAGTGAGTTGATATCTCACAATAGACCTGGTTGAACTCCACTGATCACTGCTTCTCACTAGAACTTCAAATAAAAGTCTGTTGACATGGACTTTAACTAAATCATTACAAGTTCTAATTAAAAACTATGAGCTCTGATGTTAATCAAGTTGAATTTGAAACAGTAGCTCATTCATGATAGCCAATAAACACCCCCATAAGTCAACTCAGAGTTGAATAATCTCCATTACAAACGTTTTACTTTATTACGAATATTCCTAGCAACTAATATTACTTATCATGATATTTCGTACCAAAAAAGGATACTGTTTAATAAATCATCAAAAAAATGGGAACTTCTTGTCAAAAAAAGAACTAATACTTGTTTTAACATCATAATGCCTTAAATTTAATTCCTAGATACAAACAGGAATTTTTCAAAGACTTACTTACTTACGCCTGTTACACATCATGGAGAAGCATAAGTCACCCAACAATATTCTTCATCCAATTATGTCCTCGGCAATCATTTTCACTTGTTATTCATCATTTTCATGGGTGCTTCCAATTGTCGAAGCAGTGTCTTCTTTGGCCTTCCCCGTTTCCGTTTCCGTTCAATATTCCAAGTTAGTACTTGCTTCATGATGCAGCTTGATGATTCCCGAAATATATGTCCTATCGACTTTCAACGTCTTTTCCTAATTTCTTCCTCATCTGTAAGCTGGTTTGTTCTCTTCCATAGTAGGCTGTTGATGATGGTATCCGACGAACAGACACTGAGTATCTCGTGTAGACAATTGTTTCGAAATACTTGTACATTTTTGATGATGGTTGTGGTAGTTCTCCAAGTTTCAGCTTAGTACAGTAGAACTCTCTTGACGTTCGTATTCAAGATTCTCACACTGATATTGGTTGACAGTTGTTTTGAGTCCTATATGTTCTTCAACTGTAAGAATGCAGCCCTCACTTTGTCAATCCTCGAATTTACGTCTGTATCAGATACTCTCTGTTCATTGATGATACTGACCAGGTACGTAAATATTTCCACCTCATCCAGAGCTTCTGGATCAAGTGTGGTTGAGTTGTTGTTCTCTGTGTTGCATTTGGGGATCTTGCTTATTCTTTTGTGTATGTTGAGGCCTACTGATGCAGAGGCTGCTGCTACACTGATTGTCTTCATCTGCATTTATTGATGTGTATGGGATAGAAGGGCCAGGTCATCTTTCAAGTCCAAATCTTCTAATTGATTCCGAAATATCTATTATAATTCGTGCTTCCTCTCAGATTTCGAGGTTTTCATGATCCAGTCGTCCACCATCAGAAAAATAAGAAATGTAGAGAATGGGCAGACTCGTCTGACTCCGATCCTCATTTGGAATGTATCTGTCAACTGTCCTCCATGAACCACTTTGAACTGTAGTCCGTCGTATAAATTCTGGATCATGTTGACGATCTTCTCAGGAACACCATAGTGTCGGAGAAAGTTTTGTAAGGTTCTCTTATCCACACTTTTCTTTTCGTCCCATCATATCATCATAACCGATGTTGTCCATTCCGACTTTGGCGTTTAGGCCTCCCATCAGGATTGTCAGATCCTTTTCTGAAAACTTCGATTTGATCGACTGCAGGCTGTCATTGAACTGATCTTTATCGCTGTCGTTACTATCATTGGTGAGTGCATAACTTCGGATAACATAAATTATGATATCCTCCTTGTTTGTTTTGAAGGATGCTTTGATAATCCTGTGTCCATGAAGTTCCCACCCAATATGTGCATTCTTTAGATAGCATCAGAGCAACTCCCTGAATGTGTAGAGCATTTTCCTCTTCTTGATCCGAGTACAGTAACATCTCTCCCAAATCTAATTTTTTGTGTTCAGCTTTTTTCCAATGAATTTCACTTAGTCTACAAACCGCCTAGTTGTATCTACTCGTTTCCACAGTTATTCGATCGATCTTTCCGGTCTACCACTTTGTCCAAGCATTCCATCTACCTATATATTAATTTTTGCTCTGATTGTTAGGAGGAGCATCGAACTCATGACTTCCAAAAAATCTTGTCTTTCATTCTCAAGTGTCATGTTTCTTTCTTCAACTCGGTGAGTAGAGTTTAAATTGTTTAATTTGTTTAATCTCCTTAGTATTTTTCAACATTGTTTTTTCTTCCTGTGGGATGGTATTGCCGACCCCACGTTGGACCATCCTACTTTACCCTAGATTATGACTGGCAGTAACTCTAGAAGATCTATAGGCAGTTTTTTTTCGAAGACTCGCCAAACTACATTCTGTACAACTAAGATTTTATTATCAAAAGGGAATCTATGGAGATTTTAGTAATTTTATAGTTGAAATAATGAGTCAATTGAAGCTAGACCACCATGGAAGACTTGGAAGCACTGGATGGTCGTATCAAATGCTCACTAGTGATTAGCTCCAAGATGTATTTCCTTGAGTTCTAGTGGGAAGCAGTGATTAGTGGAGTTAAACCAGAACTGTTGTGAGATAGTAACACACTGAAGAAAATGGTGGATGTGTCGCTCAATTTCGTGGATCGTTTGAAGTTAGACATTAACACCGTTGGATGCCGGCTCAGCGGTCTAGTTTATTTATTTATTTAAACACATAAATATTGGTACAAGGAAGCACCAGATACATATGCCCACACTCGGAGCCTTTGACCTAAACATTTGATCCACCATGCAGTGGAGCTTCGTGAGGAGATTCAGTCTCATGGTATCCGTTGACCAACGATTGATTCATACGCCATTTGTTACCTCAGGATACTGGAGCCTATGTGCACCATTGGTTTGGAATCAGGGTTTTCCAACTCCCCTAGGTGGAACTTCCGTGTCCACCAACCCGGTTAAAGCACCGAGCATTCGCTTTTCATCCTCTCAATTTCGTAAACAACATTAATGCTATGAGAAGTCAGTGAGTAGGACTTCCTTGGCAGAGACTATATACGTGTGGCCATGTGAGAGCATTTCAAGAGGGAGAGCGGACTCTCCCCACTCTCGGCCATACCACGGCATTTGGGGGCAGTGGTCTAGAGGTCAAGCGCTCGCGCGCGAGATTGATAGGTCCTAGGTTCGAATCCCGTGAGGCGGGATCGTGGATACGTACTGCTGAGGACGAAACGGCCTTCCAGTACTTCCAGGTTTTCCATGATGGTCTAGCTTCAATTGATTCATGATTTCAACTATATGATTATTATATATTATATCTTATTATACTACTGATTTACACTAAAAAACTTTACTATTAATTCTATTTAAAGAAATGCAATACAACTTGATTCAACAAATCATTTAGCTTATTATCATCAATCATTAATTTATTTACATCATGGACAAATTGAACAATCTGAAACTATAATTAATATACTACTTAATTATAATAACCAATCAATATGTTTAGATCCAAGTTCATGGTTATTACGATCCATTATTAGATTGATCAAATATCAATCAAAGAATAGTGATCATCATGATGATGATGATGAGGATCAACTATTAAAAGAAGCCTTGAATGATATTCATCAAGCTGAACAACTCATTCTACCTAAATTAAATGATCATTTAACATGTTGGCCACATTTACATTATACTAAAGGACAAATTTTATATCAATTAAAGAAGTATAAAGAAGCTGAAGAAGAATTTACAAAAGGTAAGAAAGTTTTATGAGTATGGATTATCGTTATGATTCCATCTGTAACTCTTCTAGAGTGACTGACGGTCTTAAGCCCAGGGTATAGGAGGAGGGTTGAGCATGGGGTTAGCGACCTCATCTCGTAGAAATACTAACTCACTAAAAAAACGCTAGACAGAAAAAATAAATAAATATTATATATAGTTAAAATCATGAGTCAATTGAAGCTAGACCACCATGGGAAACATGGAATCACTGGACGGCCGTTACGTCCTGTTGTGGGACTTCTCAGCAGTGCTCATTCACGATCGCGCCTCGCGGAATTCGAACCCAGGACCTACCAGTCTCGCGCCAGAGCACTGAACCACTAGGCCACTGAGCCGACATTCAACGTTGTTAATGTCTGACTTCAACCAATCCACGAAGTTGAGCAACCATTTCACCATTGTCTTCAGTGAGTTGATATCTCAAAACACACCTGGCTGAACTTCACTGGTTACTGCTTCTCACTAGAAATCCAGGAAATACCTCTTGGAGCCAGTCACTAGTTAACATATGATAAATATTATCTTGATAAGATTTGAAAATCTTTGCAAATAATGGTATATTCAAACATAGTTTTATCTTAAAGATGGATAGTAGCTAGCAGTGGAATCCAGGTTGACGCGTGTTTCGTCTTCTTTTGGGACTCGTCAACTGGATGTACCTATATCTCAGAGTTGATGTTTACTCTGGGACTCGAACCCAGAATCGTTCGATTCAAATGCCTTATCTTATTTGTTATATGGTCATGGATTATATTTAAGACTTTCAAATATCTAAGAATGTGAATTAGATGTAGGTTATTCATTCAGGGATGTTAGGCAAGGTTGCTTTCTATCACCCTTTCTCTTTCTCGTGGTGATCGACTGGATCAAGAAGACGTCAACATCTGGAGGGAAGCACGAGATACAGTGGACAGATAGGATGTAGCTGGACAATCTAGACTTCACAAATGATCTGGCTCTTCTATCACACACGCAACAACAAATGTAGGAGAAGACGAACAGTGTAACAACAGCCTCAGCAGCAGTAGGTCTCAATATAAACAAAGGGAAAAGCAAGACTCTCCGATACAATGTAGCATGCAACAATCGAATTACACTTGACGGAGAAGCTTTGGAGAGTGTGGAAACCTTTACATATTTGGGCAGCATGATTTATGAATACGGTGGATCTGATGCAGATGTGAGGGCGAGGATCGGAAAAGCAAGAGGAGCATATTTACAACTGAAGAACATCTGCAACTCAAAAAAATTGTCAACCAACACCAAGGTTAGAATTTTCAATACAAATGTCAAGACGATTCTACTGTATGAGGCGGAGACGTGGAGAACTACGAAAGCCATCAGCCGGAAGATACAGGTGTTTATTTACAGTTGTCTACGCAAAATACTTCGGATCCGTTGACCAGACACTATCAGCAACAAGTTACTGTGGGAGAGAACAAACCAGATTCCAGTGGAGGAAGAAATCAGGAAGAAGCGCTGTAAGTGGATAGGACATACATTGAGGAAAGCATACAACTATGGCACAACGCAATCCCTCACATGGAATCCTGAAGGCCAAAGGAAAAGAAGAAGACCAAAGAACACAATACGACGAGAAATGCAAACACACATTAGAAGAATGAACAACAATTGGATAGAACTAGAAAGGAAGGCCGAGGAGAGAGTGGGCTTGAGAATGCTGGTCGGCGGCCTATGCTCCATTGGGGGTAACAGGCGTAAGTGAGTAAGTGTTCAGTCAGGATCTAACAATGTAAATTCTAAATTTTAATCTTTCATCTAACTTTTTTTTGTATTGTAATCGGAATTGTACATCAAATTAGTTATTACATAAGCATGTTCAATAAACAGTCAACTTATTGAACGAAAGTTTATAGTCTCATCAATCTGATCAATATTTCTACCTAAAACACTATATCTAGGTTCAACCATAGCCATTTGTTAGCTTCATTATACATCAAGCCCCAAAATGTCCTGGTATGACAAGGGTTGGGGAAAGTCTGCTCTTCCTCTCGAAATACTCTCACATAACCATGTGCATACAACCACTACAAGGTAAGTCCTAATCATTGCCTTCTCGCAGCATTACTGTTGTTTACGAATGTTCAACGCTTTAACCAAGTCGGTGAATCCACCTAGAGGAGTTGGAAAACCCTCATTCCAAACAAATAGTGCACACGGGCTCCAGGATCCTGAAGGAACAAAAGGCGTATGAATCAATCATTGGTGACCGGTTACTATGGTACTATATCTCCTTACGTTCCTCCACTCCCTTGTGGATTAGACCTTTAGGGTCAAAGTCTCTGAGAGCAACCCCTACTTCAGTTTGGTCACCCGGACAATATCCTAACCCTTACACAAATCAATAATAACTGTTACTAGCCTCATTGTTATTGTATGTTGCATATAGATATATATGAGTTTTCTTTATTAACTTAACTATCATGATAATCTTTGTTATTCATCCTGATAATATCAATCAGGGTAACGAATATTAATAATAATAATAATAATAGTCAATGATTTCAATTGTCTCGAGTTCTTCAAACAACCCCTAAATTCTATCAAATGAGGAATACATTTGCGTACGTGCATACGTGCGTACGTACGTGTATGCGTGCGTGCGTGCGCATGTGTGTGTGTACATGCGTGCGTACATGTGTACTCATTTCTATGTTGCTATGATCATTCCCTCTCTCTCTCTCTCTCTTTCAAAAAAAAACAAAAAAAGGGGGGATACAATATTGGTTTATATAATTTTATACTTATATAGATAATATACAAATTAATGTGTATGTTAATATTAATATACGCCCTAATAGAAATGAATGAATTTGCTTATTATTATTATTATCGTTAGTTTCAAAATAAACAGACAAATGATACTTTCATGAAACCGCCCTAATGAGTTGAAAAAAAAGAAAAATTCGATAGATTTACTTATCCGGTAGTAAAATGTTCAGTAATTCAGTTTTCATTAAAAAAACTTAAAAGATGTTCGAATCTTGCGATATCGGATCGTAGATGCGCATTGCTGAAGAGTCCCACGAAATTGGACGAAAGAGCTGTACAGTGCTTTAAGGTTTTTCATTCATGGTCTAGCTTCAATTGATTCATGATTTCAACTTTGGGAAAAACCCAAAGATGTTCGAATCTTGCGAGATGGGATCGTAGATGTGCATCGCTAAAGAGTCCTACAAAATAGGACGAAACGGCTATCCGGTGCTTCCAGGTTTTTCCTTGATAGTCTAGCTTCAATTGATTCATGAGTTCAACTTTGGGAAAAACTCAAAGATGTTCTAATCTTGCGAGATAGGATCGTGGATGCATACTGCTGAGGAGTACCACGAAATAGGATGAAACAGCTGTTCAGTGCTTTCAGGTTTCTCCTTGATGATCTAGCTTCAATTGAGTCATGATGTTCATATATACATATGCGTCGCACAAATCACTTGATTTGTGTGTGAGGTGTGATACTACCCGGGTGCCCAAATCGAAGGGGGTGGTTTTCTTAAGTGGTCACACTTAGAGCCTTCGACGTAAAAGGTCTAATACACAAAACAGTGGAGCAATGTCAGGAGATGAAGTATCATAGTAGCCGGTGACCAACAGATGGTTCATACACCATTTGTTTCCTTCTGGTCCTGTAACTCAAAGATGTTCCAATCTCACAAGGCGAGATCGTGGATGCGCACTACTGATGAGTCCTACAAAATAGGACGAAACGGCTGTCCAAGTTTTCCATGGTGGTCTAGCTTCCATTGACTCATGATTTCAACTTTACTTTGAGACAAGTAAAACAAACAAAACAATAAAGATGAAATTATTGTATTCATGAATGTAGAACACTTTATGCAACTACTATCATAGACTATATTCTATCAGTAATCTAGGTTATTAGAGAGTCTAAGTTGGTAGTTTAGTGTTATAGAGTGTTTGACTTCAAAACTGTACATTATTGATTCAAATCCCATTTCACTTCTTATAAATATTGGTACAAAGGGGTACAGAACACAGACGTGCCACACAAGTCAATTGATTTGTGTATGGGATGTGACACTACCCAGGTTCCCAGACTGAAGCACGTGGTTTTCTTAAATGGCCACACCTAGAGCCTTTGACCTAAAGGTCTAGTCCACAAGGCAGTGGAGTAACGTAAGAAGATTCAGTCACATGTTAGCCGGTGACCAACACTAGGTTCATACACCAATTGTTTCCTTCGGATCCTATAACCCATGTACACCACTGGTTTGGAATGAGGGTTTTCCAACTGCTCTAACTGGATCCTCCATATCCACCAAACCGATTAAATCACCGAATATTCGCTTTTCGTCCTCTCAATTTCTTAAACAACAGTAATGCAGCGAGGAGTCATTGAGAAGGACTTCCTTTGCAATGGCTGTATACTCGTGGCTATATGAGAGTATTTCGAGAGAGAGAGAGAGAGAGGGCTGAGTCCTCCCACTCTTAACCGTACCGGCGCATTTAAGGGCACTTCACTTCTTAGGTCTAGACTATCGGATATTCACACTATTTCAAACACCTAAAACATTCAAGAAATAGAAAATCCAACACACATAAAAAGTGCTTCCAAATTATCACTGCAGCCTAGATTGTCAACTAACTGTATTACATCTCTATTAAGAGTAATATTAGACGGTACTATGGTTGTTTCATCTTTGTTGTCTTTAAAATGATATTTGATTGTAATGATAGTTAGAAATAATCATTATAAATATTCATTATAGACTGATCGTATTTCATGTACCATTGAAAACTAAGAAACACTGAACAGCTATTTTACCGTTCTACAAAACTTTTCTGCTTTGCTTATTAATGTATCCATCAGGAATCGAACTCAGGACATCGAATTACTAGGTTAAGCGTTCGCGCGCGATATCGAAGGTCCTGGGTTAGAATCCCGCTACTGGGATCGTGGGTGCACACTGCTGAGGAATCCCATACTGGGGCGAAACAGCCGTTAAGTGCTTCCAAATTCTCAATGCTAGCCTAACATCAATCGATTCATGATCTCAACGAAAAACTTAGCAATCTCGACAACCCTGTACCGATGAGATAATCTTATCTATAAATCATAAACCCTTGTAATCAAAATTGTTAACAAGCACAAAAAGATTAGAACTCACGTTTTAAACAATTAGACTTTACAATTGATTGATCACTGGGTGTTGATCAATATCATGTATGTCATGTCCTTCTTAGTGCACATCGAATCCTATCGACCAAATTACAATGTGGCCACCAGTCTAGGTGATCACCATTCGGTAATCAATCAATTTTAAATACATCTCAGTCCAACAGGATTCATTCGCAGCTGGGATAGCTCATTGATAACGTCTTTAACCGTGAAGCTGGATGACATAGGATCGAATCCGTCAGGAAGCATCAGTCCCCTCAAGATTACAGGTACACCTTGTTGAGGAGTGCCAAGTAACACGAAACCTAGGTTCAAGGTTTCCTGTTGACTACCTCCAATCGCCATCTGTGCTTTATTTAACTATGCTTAACAAATTTCTCTTTTTTTTATCATTATTCCTTCTAGCTCTCAGTTTGTTACCATCCAATAAGTATTTCTATGAAATACGTTGTAAATGTCGTGAAGAAATGTACCGTACCGGTTTGAGTAACTCATATGAAAATGTATTAACAGATTATCGTTTATCACTTTTGGCTAATGATGTAACTATCCAATAACTTCCAATCGATACAATTATATATATATATATATATACGATACATATCTGGGTTCTTTCTTCTTTCGAAAGTTGATATATACATCTGTGTATACACCAATGTGTATTGAGTTAGACTATCATGAAAAACTTGGAAGATGGTCGCGTTCCATCGTGGATTGATTGAAGTTTAACAGGAATATGGTTGGATGCTGGTTCATTGGTTTGGTGGTGGTTAAGCGTCCGCTCACGAAACCGAAGGTCTTGAGTTCGAATCCCGTGTACGGGATCGTGGATGAGAACTGAGGATTTCCGTACTAGAACGAAACCGTCGTCCAGGTTTTCAGGGGTACTTTAATATTGATCGATTCATGATTTCAATCCAAACTCAATGATCTCCACAACCATTTACTGACAATTACCATGTGCTTATTGCTATTAGAAAGGTAATCACTGCAGAAATTATGGGCTTCAATATCCATCACGAAACAATAACCGAATCACTATTTTTAATATTGTTGAGCCACAGGTTTAAAGAATCCCAAGGGGAAGGATATGAAGACTTTTTCATAGGTGGGGGGGTGTGAATCATAATTTTAAGCTACGGTCGTTTTATTGTTATTCAGAGTAGTCAACCTGATATCTATCAATGACTAATCATTTCGAAAGATCTTACAACCAGAAGGTCAGTAGAAACCCAAATACCTTGTTCATAACGTCTGCAACTGTAAAGCAGGATGTTATGCGGTCCAGTTCTCTTGAGAGCACAAATTTCCTCAAAATTGCAATACACCCTGTTGAAGGATGCTAGTGTTAGCTAACACTTTTACAACCACTTAACATCTTAACATAGTCTACGTAATGTTGGATGACCAAGACTACCATCGTAGTTGTATCTTGATCGATAGGATTCGATAGGCAAAATATTCTCACATCAATACATACACAAAGCTACATGGGTCTCACCGGATTACACTACACAAAACCACATCGATCACATTTGCATCAACAAAACAGGAAGATCCATGAGTGACGTGAAAACCAGGAGAAGAGTTGACATAGCTTCAGATCACCACCTGGGTTGAGATCCCGCGGGTGGTGTCGTGGATGAGCACTGCTGAGAAGTCCTATACTATAACAAAACAACTGTCCGGTGTTTTCAGGTTTTCTATGGTGGTCTAGCTCTAATCAACTCATAAATTCAACTATTAGACTTTTTTTTATTTGAGGATATTTTCATCACAGACTTGTATTTAATGTGAAAATATTAAAAAATTTAAAAGGCATTACATTGAAGTTCCATCTTACGTCGAAACAACTATTCAGTATGTTACTTCGATTTCAAAGCATTCAACAAATGTTTTATGACATTTTTATCTCACTATTCTTCAACATTTCATGCTGACCATATTTGTTTTAATGGACTCACCTAGCTGAATGTTGTCGGTCATGTTTGAGTGGGTACACTGTGCTCAATTCCTCATACAACTGCTAGCCAGCTTATATCAGTCTCCCCCTCCCGAATGCCCTGGTACGGTCGAGAGTGTGGTGAGTCCGCTCTCTCTCTCGAAATGCTCTCACACAGCCACGCGTATATAGCCTTTGCCAGGGAAGTCATACTTACTGCCTTCTCGTGGCATTACTGTTGTTTACGAAATTGAGAGGACCAAAAGCGAATGTCCGGCGCTTTAACCGGGTGGACACGGAAAGTTCATCTAGGGGAGTTGGAAAACCCTGATTCCAAACCAATGGTGAACATGGGCTCCAGTATCCTGAGGTAACAAATGGCGTATGAATCAATCGTTCGTCACCGGCTAACATTGGATTGCATCTCCTCACGATGATCCCCTGCTCCACTTTTAACTTCTGATTTCATTGGCTTGATACGTTTCGATTACAGAAGTTGTTACTGATTAAAGGTGTTATCTTACTCCAATTACTTATGGCACCTTCCTTTCTAACAATGTTATATTCAGGCTAAAAAGACTAAGCAAATAGAACACTGTAGTACATTTATAGTAAGTGTATTCTTGAATAATAATGATCATACAAAAAACACACGAGATATAACCTGCTCGTTAAAAAAAAAACAAAAGAAGTTACATTTGATTATTTTAACCTGATTATCATTCACATATAACTCCTGACTGTAACTCTTCTACAAAAAAAACAATCTATTGCCGGTTCCAAGCCCGGATAAAAAAGGGAGAACAATTGAGGAGGGGGGCGTAAGGTTGACAACCTTCCTATACTATCAACAACAACAAAAAAAGGTAGAAGAAGAAAACGCTAACCATTAAAATATTAATGCATAGTTTGAATATCCTTTCAATGTAGTACATTAAGTCGATTCTATTATTATATATATGGGAATCTCAATACAATAAAGATCATAACATGAAAGAAGAAGAAGAAGAGTCTTTCGT
This sequence comes from Schistosoma mansoni, assembly GCF_000237925.1. NCBI lineage: Eukaryota > Metazoa > Platyhelminthes > Trematoda > Strigeidida > Schistosomatidae > Schistosoma > Schistosoma mansoni. Next base: position 921,066 of record NC_031496.1, read on the forward strand.
TAGAGTTTCATTCTCTGATCTAGATTAGCTCAAAGAAAAAAGGTCCACCAAACTCATCCAGCTGAGCTACAAATCTTCACCATCTCACAGAAGGAAAGTCTGTCAAAAATCAATTCAAGAAACTAAAGAGGCTAAACTTTAATAAACAAGACCAAAAAAGGAACAAATAAAGCTGAATCCAAAAAGAAGGAAAATAATGATAATAATACGGAGGGGGGTTCTTTAATAAACATATTTCGCCCCCCCCCATTATAATTTGACTAAATCGTTTCTTTTTTTATGTGTTTTTTGTTTGTTTGTAAATACAAATGAACAATCTTTATGAATAATTTTTTTTCTTCTAATGAGAGAAAAAAGAAAAGAAAAAGCAAAAAAAGAGAAAAACCCATTTGGATACTAAAAAAAAACAAAAAAAAGTAAAGAATGAAACATTCTGTTTTTCGTTCTTTCTTTTCCTCATGTTGATATGTGTATACATTGTATGTTCTTATTGGTGGTGTTGGTGTTGTTGTTATTGGTGGTGGTGGTGGTGTTAGTGGTTGTAGTGGTGGTGGCGGTGTTGCTGTTGTGTTTTTGTTGGTGTTGTTGTTGGTGGTGGTGGTAGTGGTGGTTTTGTTGTTGGGAGTGATAGGGTAGTTGTTTTACTGAATTCACTGTTCAATATGTTTATTATTTAAACTAAATGATAACAACAACTACTGATTTCAGTAATATTTTCAGTAGTATGAATAGTAGTAATATTTAAAATAAACCGCAATCTTTTAAATTTGATTTAATAATTACATCTATAACAGCATCAAATACAACTCTTATATTATTATTATCTGTAGCACATGTAAAATGTGTATAAATTGTCTTAGTGGTTTTTCTACGATTTACATCTTCAAATTTTTCCCGAATGTAATTCGATGCTTCTTCATAAGTTTGTCCTCCGGTATATTCAGGGAAACAAATCGTCAGGGGGGATTTTTGTATTTTTTCAGCAAATAAATCTTTTTTATTTAAAAATAATATAATACTTGTTTCAACAAACCATTGACTATTACATATAGAATCAAATAATTGTAATGATTCATGCATTCTATTAGTTGTTTGATCTTCAGCTAATTTTAAATCATATTCTGACATAGCAACTATAAATAAGATAGCTGTAACACCTTCGAAACAATGTAACCATTTTTTACGTTCAGCACGTTGTCCACCTAATAATAATAATAATAATAATAATAGTATTATCAGAAGGTGGGGGGAGGGGGTTTATGGATATGATAGTAATTTTATATAGTTGAGAAAATGAATCCATTGAAGTTAGACCATCATGGAAATCCTGATCCTATTGTAGGTCTCCTCAGTAGGGTGCATCCATGATCCCACCTTGCAAGATTTGAACCTAGGACGAAATGGCTGTTCAGTGCTTCCAGGTTTTCCATGATGGTGTAGCTTCAATTAATCCATCATCTCAACTATCAAAACAATATTAATATTACTATTACTATTATTATTATATAATAATATCTACTTAATATACTACTTATATCAATATAAGTAGTATACAATGTCTGGCAATAGAAGGTTGAGTAGATCGAAGAGGAATGAATGAGAACAGAAAGCAGGAATAATGAAGACGATTAAATGACATTTTGCAAATTAAGTATTTTACTGTATAATTCTCAGATTTTACCAAGATATTCTGAAATTTTAAATCCCACTTTAGTTCTCTGTTCCCTACAATCTGTGATGATTTTGAAGTCACTTGATATAGTACTCCTATTTGGAAGTTACTGACTAAAAATCTAGAGTCAAATCCTTGTTAATGATGTAATTTGAGATTAACAAACTGTAGCTGAAAATGGAAGATATTACCAGAAACATTCATTTACATTAGAGGTGATACGGTCAACTAACAGTCAGAACTTGATACAGTCTATAGATAATATCGCCCTGTAATGAGGTCTATAAATCTTGAATTCTACCTCCAAAAAGATCATACATATGTAATACTATAAACTCTGAAACCATAACAAAATTTAGTGGCTCCTTGACTGGGGTCAGTGGTGAGATTATAATTTATGGATAACCTTTGAACAACAGTGAAGTGACCTTGAGAAGGCACACTTACTTACTAGAGCCAAATGAGGGTTATTAACCTGTGGAGACAATAAAGATCCTGATTTCCAGTTGATAATTAGGGTATGGAGTTAGATTTAAGGTTTTTTATAACGAACTAACTTCTATTAGACAATCACCGAAAACCAAAAAGGATATTTAATAGCTATTTCTACCTAGAACGGGAATTCTTAGCTTTGCTCACTAATAAACGCATCAGAAGGAGGGTGAGACCTAAACATTTGTTTCTCATCACAAGCTCTCAACTTTTAAATCATTTGACTGCCATCCAGTGTTTTACATCTTAAGTCTTAATCCATTTATGAATGAGTATAGTTTATTATTTAAACACATAAATATTGGTACAAAGAGGCACCAGATATATATGCGCCACACAAGTCTCATTTGATTTGTGTGAGGGCTGAGATACTGCCCAGGTGCCCAAACTGAAGCAGGTGGTTTTTTCAGGGAGACACACCTGGAGCCTTTGACTTAAAAATCTGATCCACAAGGCAGTGGAGCATCGTGAGGAGATGCAGTCCCACAGTAGCCGGTGACCAATGGTTGATTCATATGCCATTCGTTCCCTCAGGATACTGGAGCTCATGTGCACCATTGGTTTTGAATCAGGGTTTTCCAACTCCCCTAGGTGGACGCGCCGTGTCCACCGAATGAGTATAGCATATAAGATGATAATTTTCTCTGGGGATTTCATTACAAACATCTAAAATCATCAACATCAATCTTTTAAGAACATCCCAACGTCCGAAATGAAAAAACAACACAAGTAGGAATTGGAATGAAATCCTCATTGAAAATTGAACACTTATATGTAAAACTCATTCACTAGATGAGTACAACAATTCCCAAATATACTCGATAACAAACACTTACTGAATGTCAAGCAATGAATGGATGATCACAAACTCTTTCATCGTTAAAATGGCTTCCTTTTTGTTATACCCCGACGAGAATAGTGGATAGTAACTGTCGGGATCTATTTATGATCTAATTATTAATTATTCACAGTTATATAGTATACTCTTGTGGGTCAGGGTAATTTTTGCACTGGTTTTCAGGTGAACCAGACACCATTCAGACTTTCACGTGACAACCCAAACAGTACAGCTCGATCGCATTTATGATCTAATACTATACATATATTTTTCATTAGGCAATTGTTAAGTAACTAAACTATGTATATTCATATTCCTCTTATGATAAGCTTTTTTTTGACCCATAGATTATCATTATACGATCTACCACTCTTAACTTATGCCCAGTCTATTAATTACAGTCTCACACCTTCACAGCCACTTTTGGCTGTATGCTTGAAATACATGATTCATATCGTTGAGGTCAAGGTTGGTATTATGGACTCGAACAGACAGGGATAGTCAGGAAGGAGGACCGTTGTACACTCTAGACTGCTCGTACGGGTTTATGCGTTATTTGTCCGGTTTATAAGTCACTTCTCTAATGAGTGGTATCATTTGAAATTATTCAAATATAGTTGAAGATCACTGTTTGCTTCAAAACAAACCTACTCTGTATAATATCAGTAAACAAAAAGTCAACTCCGCCTTTAGCTACCACTTGTCCCAAGTCCGGGTTATGCAAAGGGTCGGCAACCCTATCCCGTACAAAACAACCTTGCTAAAAAATTGCTAAATAGATGAGGCAATTAGGAAAAGACGTTAGAAGTGGATAAGAAACACATTGAGGAAATCACCAAACTGCATCACGAGGCAAGTGCTAACTTGAAATTCTGAAAGGAAACAAAAAAGACCAAGACCAAAGAACACACTGTGTCGATAATCGGAGTCAGACATCAGGATGATGAATAGCGAGTGACAGAATTGTATGGAGAATCCTAGTGAGTGACTTATGCTACTTCCCGAGGGGTAACAGACGTTAGTAAGCAAATAAAAAAGTCATTTCTTTATCAAATTTATTGGTTACTTGTTCATTTAAAACTGATTACCATGTAAAGTAACTTAGCTACTAAAACCAAATCCATAATTACTCAATAAGTAAAGAATGAAATTGATCCTAGAAAGGGAATTTCAAAGGACAATAAGGAATAAATAGATAAGTTAAGCAATTGAAAGGATCACTTTCGATGTTAAACAATAAATACTGGGTTCCAACCCTACTATACATACATTGCTTTTAGAACTATGATGGTATTGTAGCGAACGAGAACACAGGAGGGGACAAGGTCTTCAGTCAGTCAGTCAGTCACAACGTATAACTTCGTACGTACATCAGTTCGAGTTGCCATATCACATTACCACAGAGATGCAGTTGTCGATTCAAATCCAATATTAGTAGAGGTAGCAAGAGTATAAGCAGTATTCAGAAAGATTAAGGTTTGAAGATGTTATTCAAGGAATATAATACAGTGAAATAAATTTGAAAAGAGAAAAAGGATAGAGACATGAAGAATTCAGAAGATTAGAATTCGGAAGAACACAAATAGTGAATGCACCTTCGCCATTGCAAACGATTTTGAGTCATGTCATTCAAGGTCTCTAACCATCGGTTGCAATCATTTCGCGAATCCCAACCAGGTAGTCTACACCTACCAACATGGCTCAGTCCAGCTATCAATGACTTCATGGATTTGTGCCACGTTTTGGTCTGGTTGCCAACCAACTTACTCCTACACTATAAAACATTGTACGCCGGGGCAGTCGGTGATTGGGCATACGTAACACAAGGTCTTAGTAAGACCTTGTAAAATCTGTGAATCATACAGTAAATACTTCATTTACAAAATGTCAATCAGTTATCGCTAACTTGACTGATTCTTCTTTTCTACGTCAATCACTCTCTTTTCTCATTTTCATCTATTTGATCTTCTTGAACTTCTGCCGCAAGGTATTTCATTTTCGCTTGATGATATATACTACGCATATCTGTCGATATCAGTAGCACATACCACACATTCACACTCATACATACTTGCAAATGAAATAGAACTAAATGTTGAGATAGTGAATTACAATTAATGAATAGTCAGTAGTGACAATAACTTTCCTAACAACTAATTACTTTAATAATATGATCCATTTTTTTCTGAGATTTCCCTCCAATAGTCTGAATATTTTTCTGGTTAGCGTTTTTTTAGCGAGTTGGTTTTCTACGGGATGGGCTCGCTAACCCCACGCCCAATCCTTCTCCTTTACCCGGGCTTGGGACTGGCAGTAGCCCTCGGAGAAGCTACAGGCGGAGTCTGAATATAACAAACACTTATTGGAACAATAAGTTAATATCAAAAAAGGTAGATTAAAAAATACACTGCGTCGGAAATGAGAAGCAGACATGAAAAAGATGAATAGCAACTAGAAACAATTTGAAAAGATTGTTCAGGTCAGCGTTGGATGGAGAATGCTGGTGAGAGGCCTATGTTTCTCCACGAAGGGGTAACAGACGTAAGCAAGTAAGCAATAAATTGGATTTCAGGTATTTAAGAACGTTTTACTTTGAAAAAAAAGCTCTTAATAATATTAATGTATCATTGAATTTCTCACCCAAATTATAAAATGAATCATTGATCTTTCTATTTGCAATCATTTTTTAGAAAAGAATAAACTTATTATGAGCGAGGATGGATGGCAGCTAACAGTGGAATCCAAGACTCTCGTTTCATCCTGTTTAGGACTCCTCAGCTGGATGTATCTGCATTGTACAAGTAAGTGACTATCAGGACTCAGTACCTAAGTGAATAATGTGATGGCGTTCGAAGAGAACAGTACAGGATTCGAGTCCTGACTGGAGTGAACATCAACTCTGAGATGCAGATACATCCAGCTGACGAGATCCAAATTTGACGAAACGTACTTCCTAGTTTCCACTACTAGCCACTATCTATTTTCACTTATAATGCTTGTGACTTCAAGCAATATCGAGACACTCTACACGATATGCACATATGTCAATAAGAGACTGATCAATTGTAATCCTAAACATCAACGGAAAGATTCAATTAAACGATATCAAGTTAGTTTTAGTAATTTCATAGTTGAAATCATGATTCAATTGAGAATTTGACGACTGATTCCATTTCTTGGTCTGGGCGCCTCTAACTCTTTTTTTACCATCCCTAACACCGGCTACTATTATGCTTCGTGGTAATAAATGTTTAGGCATTCGTAACACGTGGCCCAACCTTTTCA